>NC_060138.1:496469490-496653106 GCF_021461385.2 Schistocerca piceifrons | reverse complement strand
GATGTACTTGAGGGCAATGTTATAGAAATAGAAGAGGATGTAGATGAAGATGAAATGGGAGATGTGATACTGCGTGAAGAGTTTGATAGAGCACTGAAAGACCTAAGTCGAAACAAGGCCCCGGGAGTAGACAACATTCCATTAGAACTACTGACAGTCTTGGGAGAGCCAGTCCTGACAAAACTCTACCATCTGGTGAGCCAAATGTATCAGACAGGCGAAATACCCTCAGACTTCAAGAAGAATATAATAATTCCAATCCCAAAGAAAGCAGGCATTGACAGATGTGAAAATTACCGAACTATCAGTTTAATAAGTCACGGCTGCAAAATACTAATGCGAATTCTTTACAGACGAATGGAAAAATGGGTAGAAGCCGACCTTGGGGAAGCTTAGTTTGGATTCCGTAGAAATATGGGAACACGTGAGGCAATACTGACCCTACGACTTATTTTTGAAGCTAGATTAAGAAAAGGCAAACCTACGTTTCTAGCTTTTGTAGACTTAGAGAAAGCTTTTGACAATGTTGACTGGAATACTCTCTTTAAAATTCTGAAGGTGGCAGGGGTAAAAATACAGGGAGCGAAAGGCTATTTACAATTTGTACAGAAACTGGATGGCAGTTATAAGAGTCGAGGGGCATGAAAGGGAAGCAGTGGTTGGGAAGAGAGTGAGACAGGGTTGTAGCCTCTCCCCGATATTATTCAATCTGTACACTGAGCAAGCAGTAAAGGAAACAAAAGAAAAATTCGGAGTAGGAATTAAAATCCATGGAGAAGAAATAAAAACTTCGAGGTTCGCCGATGACATCGTAATTCTGTCAGAGACAGCAAAGGACTTAGAAGAGCAGTTGAACGGAATTGACAGTGACTTGAAAGGAGGATATAAGATGAACATCAACAAAAGCAAAACGAGGATAATGGAATGTAGTCGAATTAAGTCGGGTGATGCTGAGGGAATTAGATTAGGAAATGAGACACTTAAAGTAGGAAAGGGGTTTTGCTATTTGGGGAGCAAAATAACTGATGATGGTCGAAGTAGAGAGGATATAAAACGTAGACTGGCAATGGCAAGGAAAGCGTTTCTGAAGAAGAGAAATTTGTTAACATCGAGTATAGATTTAAGTGTCAGGAAGTCGTTTCTGAAAGTATCTGTATGGAGTGTAGCCATGTATGGAAGTGAAACATGGACAATAAATAGTCCGGACAAAAAGAGAATAGAAGCTTTCGAAATGTGGTGCTACAGAAGAATGCTCAAGATTAGATGGGTAGATCACATAACTAATGAGGAGGTATTGAGTAGGATTGAGGAGGAGTTATTGGGACAACTTGACTAGAAGAAGGGATCAGTTGGTAGGACATGTTCTGAGGCATCAAGGGATCACCAATTTAGTATTGGAGGGCAGCGTGGAGGGTAAAAATCGTAGAGGGAGACGAAGAGATGAATACACTAAGCAGATTCAGAAGGATGTAGGCTGCAGTACGTACTGGGAGATGAAGAATCTTGCACAGGATAAAGCAGCATGGTTTTCAAGCCATTGTTGTCCCTGCTAAACAAATTATCAATGCAAAGAGGGGCAGAGGTATGCCTTTGTAATGTCTGCTTAGATAAAGTTGTCATTAAACTGAAGGCTGGGTTGAAAATCACACTGATTTACTATAAATAGGAGTGATCCTTTCGTATATGGTATATGGACTGTGAATCAGAGCTTAACCTGGCATTTTGCACATTCCTAATGCCAGAGGTAAAAAAAGTGATGTGGGGAGGGGGGGAATAAAAAAATGGGAAGGTAAACTCCAGCCCTTAAGCATCATAGTCCAGCACATAATTGCTGGGCCACCAAGACAGATTTTCATTTCATTAGTGGCCAGTAAAGATGACTGCTGAGTGACCTTTATCTTCTCATTATTTTGTCCATCAATGTGCATGCAGTTTTCTTAGCACATTAGCACTAAGCATTAGGTAGTTAAATTATCCCCCCATCCCCTCCCCGATGACTGACTTGCCTTCAATATAATACAAATTGTGTAGTTGCTGCTTTTCAATCCTATAGAGCTATTTTATAAGGTATATTTAACAATTGTTGCCTCTTGTCAAACTCCACATACTTACTGTTCAATACAACTAGTTCACATTTCATTTTTTTCCCTTCTGGCTTTTAAACTTCTTCACATTAACCACAGTTTGTCTTCAAGAATTCTTATGGGAGCAATTATTATCTGCACTCATTATTTAAATAACCAATGAAATGTTACAAACTGATTTTTTTAAAAGCAGTGTATGTTAGTGACAACTCCTTTATTATTCAGTTATTTTCAACTTGTATTTGCAAAAATGTAATTTGTTCTTTTTCGATGTTACTAAGCTGTGAGATAACAACTACAACTAGACTTGATCTGCAAAAATTTGTTAGTAAAAGATGAACCTGGTTCATGGTGAAATAACCCAAAATTCATGTTTATGCAACATAGATATCCAAGTTCATTTTTTTGGTAATCTAAGACCAACTGCATTATATAAATCAGCCCTCTAAAAAAAACACACTACAGGGCAACATGCAAACACATTTCATAAAATTACTTTGAGCTCTTTCTCTGTCATCAATTAAGCAATTTAAAGCATACATCTAGTTATCTTTTCTTCAAAGCATTTCACAAACATTGAACGTTATTAACAGTTTTGGCAATGCTAGATGCTAAGCAGACAGCATCAACAGATAAGGGCAAGACTGTTCTATTCATCTTCAGTTTACTGTTTCACTTAACTGTAGTGAGCACACAGAAACAGTAACACCTTAAAAATTCAGTTACATAATTTTGTTAACTGTGCAGGGGCCATAGAGCTTACATTTGAAAGTGTACTTGTCACCAGAGCTCAACATTACTTTGCTATGTCTTAATTTTTATTCAATTAGACCTTTGTGTCAATAACACAAAATTATAGATTTGTCATCTCATAACCTACTCAGATCATATCAAAGGCAAGGATATAGAAATGTGACAATCATTACCTATTAGTAAAAGACGTTGTAGCATTTGCCTAAGTTTGGGACAAATCTCTATGATTTTATCATGTAAACAACCAATATCCTCTTGACATTAACAGTTTTCACATTTTTCAAATCATTTTAGTGAATTTACAGTTACTACACGTAAACTAAGTAGAATTAAACCACTCAGGTTCACACACTATTCCATTTATTTCACTGGATTACAATCCCACATAATACTGATGTGGCTCTTAAATTTTCTGAAAGTATTAGTACTGTGTCAGGAGCTCATTTTAAACTTGGGTTTGGAAACTGGCTGTTTTTAAAAGACAGCCTTCAATCCTTGTGGAAACCTTCTGAAATTTTATGTTACACAGTGCAGCTCAAATATGGACAGTAAGTAAAGATACCCTAACAACAGAAAAATCATCCCTTGATCTTATGGACCAGCTCTTCCTTTCAAACAAGAAACTAGCACACGAATACTATGTATGGCATGGATGACTAAATTTTGCACTAAAAGATGTTATTTTTCGATGGATGGGCTTGTACCGAAATACACTCATGAGGAATTAAACTTTACACAGCCAGTGAGTTGGGGAGTGCTCTGGTTGTCATGACTGACGTAACAGTCCAGCATGTAATGTGACTGAGATGTTGTCAGATCTCACTACAACTTTGAGGTCATTCAAGCACTCAAGTTTCCTGTGCTACCCTGTCACAGATGTATAATTAGCACCCTCACTGATGAAAAACTGCTGCTGCCAGTCAACAACCGTCAAGTACCGCAGATTGTAAGTGGGTAGATGGACAGAGTACAGCAAATCAGTCACCAAATAAATGTAGTTAATGAGTAGTCATATAATCTGGAACTACCACTTCACTATAGTGTAGAGTATCCATCACCCTGCATGTGTACACACTACATGCCAACATGACATCATTTGGGCAGGTAGTACAGGTACCTGCATCAGGAAGATGTTTACACAAAATCAAATGGAGCCGCTGATAACTCTGCCATTGTCTGTCACTATTGAGACACACTTACCAAACATGTGCACATGTTCACCTACAGCATCATGCAGACTTTTAGCAAAACAATGCACCACCCCATCACACACTTACTATGTTTGAATGGTATTGTTAACACTCCACAGGCATGTGGAGGCTTTTCCCTTCTCAATCTCCAGATTATCTCTCATCTATCCTACTAAGCATTTCTACGACATCATCAAGTGATAATGTGCATAACCTAGACCAAGCAAACTAAACTTCACAAGCTGTGGCACACACAATGGTCACAGATGGGATGGCTTCCCAATTATTTTGGTGTCCTGCGAAGTCTGTTCTACAAACATGATACTATCATCATCAGGACAAAAGAAAGTAGGTACTTCATCATACTTCATAGGTGTGCCAAATTCAACTTCTCATTGTTTGTGAATATATTACTGCACATGAAATCAAGAAATCAGTGTATACGAAGTACACAAATTTCATTACATCACTGGTGGTGATTGCTGACAATGTTCTTAATCATAAATAGTGCTGGATTTAGCCTCTACAGACCATGAAAATGCACATGTCATGACAGCATACCACCACCATCAGCACTAAGAAACTGGTGACCCTGTTTCATTAATTGTGCCACCAAATCAGTGCAAACAAAATTGTGCATAAGAAGGTTGTTTCACTATGGTTTACTTCATTCTGAAGTCACAATAATAACTTTGGGTCGAGTCTCTTCTTTCCAGAACATTATTAGCTGTATTATTAAGTTCCTCCCGTGAACTTTTGGGTCTTCAGAAGGGCTACAAGAAGCTACAATAGTGGTGAAGTGGCTGAGTGATGGAGACAAGTGTTATGCTTTTGTTTGTGATGTTTATGTACTGATATGCAACAATATGTCAGTGAATTAGGACCAATCCATCCTAGTAAATATGCTGATACATGTGTACTGATGCTATGATACAGCTGCATCCTGAGTCCAAATTGCTGATAGCTTCGTAATGGCAAGTATTATGTCTACTGAGTTGGAGGTGATGTCACTATTCAGCACTGTTAAGGATCATTCTTCATCAGTTATATTTAACTCCTCTCTCCACACCTTATGTAAACAGCTGAGTGCTCAGCAGACACCAGTGACCACTTCACTATTCCTATATATCTTTCATATGGAATAAATCCAGAAAAGAAATCAACCAAATGGGTGATCTGCATGGTAGACTGAATGCTGTAGTGCCAACTGATTAATGGAAAATAAAAACAGCTACCATCAGGGTAGATCACTATACCAACATGATGCATGCATGGTAATATCTTCAGACCAACTCAAAATACTGTCTTTACCACTGTGGAGTAAGACACACAGTGTGATATGTTCCGCTGACAAAAATGACCTATTTTAGCACTCTCCCAAATGAGGTAGTTCCTTTTGTGAAGGCTAAAATCACTTACCATATTAACGTTAGTTTTTCACCCTGCCTCAAGAGAGTGTATTTTTTCCCAGGAACTTGCGTCCATGCAGAAGTGGATCCTTTCAGAGGCAAGGGGAATAACTACTCCTTCTTGGGCCATCCAATTCACATGAAAATGTGTGTCAGATTGAACAAATGGGACGAAATGAAAGTACTTGCCCAATGCAAGGTATGCGATCAATGGTGAGGGATGAATGTGTGGTATATGGGAAAATGCATGTTGAATGGAACCTCAGTGATATCAGGCAAACTCCCCAAGTAATTAGCCTTACCCTGCCGTGGGGTTCTGATGGTGTCGACTTCGTATAACCCAAACCTTGTGGGACCAACTGGAGAACACAAACTAATTTAAAAACTGATGGACTTGATAATACCTCAAATATTCAAACATCAAATGCTGAACTGATGTAAGCTGTTTCTGCAACTGGATCGGTGGGTACACCAGCCCAAGACATGGAAAATGTCAATGAAAAGTTGGACCACATCAAGATCAAATTTTTGTTTGGGGCACACAGGAGGACACTTTTAAGAGAATAAAGAGTAAAACAAGGCAAAGAATGGCTATCTACAAACAAATGCAGGGAATTAAAAAGTCTTCAACCTAAGACCTTCAAAGAAGACGGTCTCAGAGTGAAAGGAGTAAAAAGCCCCTCCCACTCCCAAGAAGGGAATTAGAGAACGAGGGAGGAGTCTGTTATGCCTACTTCACAGGATAATTTGGGCCAGAAAAATCTGAAGCAGGAAACATTGAAAGAGATGTATAGCACTGCAGTCTTGGTTTTTAGGATGTCCCTAATCTAACAAGGATAGCCACTTGTTAACATCACCTCACATCAGGGGGAGCTAGTTCAGACGGCTTTCTTTGAACAGATTGGAGAAGGTTTATGTCAAGGCCTAAAACTCAGGGGGGTCTCTTTGGACCTGTGGTTTCCAATCTGGGGGTAATTACCCCCAAGGGGTAAAAACAAGAAGGTGGTTGTTACAGCTTATAAAATGAATGTCTTCCTCAGAAATTCCACCCACTAGGCACATACTTTGCATCATGCATATACGACAATAAAAATCAGACAGGTATGTCACATATATGTTTAAATATTTCATGAAAATTCCTTCCCAAAATTGTAGGTAGTTCCCGCATTAGACCAGAAATTGCTTCATTATTCACTTCGCAACAATAAATAAACTAACTGACAACACAACACAACACAACACTAACTACGTAATGGCTACAACATATTATTAGAGGCATAAATGATGCATGAAGTTTTCAAATTTCAAGGAATCCAGCAGTCAAGTGTTTTACTAATGCTAAGTATAGTGCACACATTCTAGCTTGGTCAACTTTAAATGGGAATGCAGGGTGTGGGAGAAGCAAGTGTCACTAGGGAGAGTAGTGCAGAGAGAGCATGTTTTGTAATAGATCTCTACCCTCAATGTAGGTGGAGCTGTAGGTAGCATTTGCAATGTAACAAGAACTGCTTCATCATTCTACATAAAAAAGATTACCATCAATTTTCAATATAAATTCTCTCATCAGCTCATTAGTTTGTGGTTAATTAAAACACCTACCAAACTAAATATCATTTATCTTTCATCATTGGAGAATACAAACATTCGAAGAAAACTCATTTTCATTGTAAAGTTTAGCTAAACACTAATGCTGATGATGGTGGGGAGATGGGGGTACCAGCTATATCTGATTGCATTCACGGGTAATGGTCTCAGAAAGGTTGGGAACCACTGGTCTAGGCAAAAGTGCTGTAATCTGTGACTATGGGGGTTGGAAACGACAGATTAACTAAACAAGATGGTGCCCAACACAGCTCCATGGGAGGAGGCAGAGCAACTGGTTGAGATAGCAGCAGAATTTCTCAAGACCCTGAAGATATCAATATGGGTACTTATACTACTTAAGGATGTTCCTCCAAAGACCCTGTTCAACAAAGTACAGTGCAGAACCAGAAAGACCAGACAGAAAATTGGAGGACAAATAACTGCAAGGTGCATCTGACAGCCAAAACCTTGTGGAGGAAGTCAGTGAAAAATCCCTGAGGGCAATGTAACACCAGGATTAATACCGTATTTAGGGTTCTCACTATAACATTACAATAACATTGATAGCCAGTGGCAGATGACAGCAAAGGGGCTCTTTGAAATTACACAAAGATATTATTTCCACATGTTGCTTATTTTTACAGGAAATCAGTACGCTTACACAATGTATCCATGCGGCATATGTCTTAGAAGATTTTTTTGTAGAATTAAAATACAATAGTTATATTTAAAATTATAAACAATGTAGCAACCAGTCGCAGAAACATAATTTATCTACCTTGTTGCAAATCGATTTCGACTGATATCAGTCATCATCAGTGCTTGGAGACACTTTGTTGCTTATACATCACTTATTGAACACGATGTCTTGGCTGGTGGTAGTAAGCCTTATTTTTAATGCCTTGTATTAATGAAACATGGCACATGCCTGCCTAGGCAGAAACTTTTGAATATCAAGTTGTATGCAATCAAACGGGCAACCAGTAAGAGTCTGATTTCCAAGTTCACACAAGAGCATTTTCCTTTGATTAGTGTACCAAAGCTATTTTAAGTGACAATGGATCCCCATTCGCTAGTAATGATTGGATTAAGTTTAGAACAGTGCAGAGATAAAGCATATAAGAATCTCGGTGTATCATCCCTCAAGCAATCCAGCAAAACTTTGTGTGAGAGAACTGGGGCGGATCTGCAGGACATATTGTAGCAACAGACCTAGCTCTTGGGTGCAGTATCTAAAAGATTTTGAAACTGTAATGAACTGCGTGAAGCATAGGTCAATGGGATTTTCACCATGGGAGGTGGATTCAAGACAAAGCTACCAAATCTGATCTCAGAACATGTCGATTACCCCCCAACCCCCGCGTGTAATGAGGTGGGAAGAGAACAGAAGAGCTGGAAACTTTTGTATGGGAGAACACGGAGAGAAGAGCAATGCAAAGAAAGCAAAGACATGACACAAAGGTGAAGGTGACAGAGAGATAAAGAGTTGGGGATCTGGTGTTGGTGATGACAAAGGAGAAGTGAGCACAACAATGAGAAAAAGAAATATATTGATTTATATTATGGACCTTTTGAGATGATGGCAATTCCACATCCAAATGCATACTGTTTGGTTTGTCCACAGACAAACACAATACTTGGGCTGAGAAATATAAAATGTTTCTTTAATAGTTAGTGAGTATGTGTATTTCCATACAACTTTTGAAGGGAAAAGATTCAGTATTAATCCTAAAAAAAGGGAGTATTGGTCGATCAGTGACTTTGTAATAACACTGTGTGATTTACTCCAGTGTACATTTAAAGATTGCCGGCCGCAGTGACCGAGCAGTTCTAGGTGCTTCAGTCTGGAACCGCGCGACCGCTACGGTCGCAGGTTCGAATCCTGCCTCTAGCATGGATGTATGTGATGTCGTTAGGTTAGTTGGGTTTAAGTAGTTCTAAGTTCTAGTGGACTGATGACCTCAGATGTTTAGTCCCATAGTTAAAAATACACTTTCTCCCAGGTGAAAATACACTTTTTCCGTGTTAAGTGACAGTATACTTTTCCTCGGAACTGTAAAACTTATCAATCCTTTGAATGTTTATGGTTTTATACACCAGCGTAGAATTTCCCGCACTTAGAAAACGAAACTCGGTTAAAATATATACATACTTTCCGAAGCATTGAAATCAAGATTGCAGTGCACTTTTATAAGCAAGTCCTAGCTCATTCACGTGATATGCCAGCTGATGACAGCAGATATTCAGTGCATAGGGCACTTGATGTAGTCAGCCAATAGCAGTATCACCGTTAAGAAGCGCGTACACACAAATATATGAAAAGTTAATGGTTTAAATTAATGTACATAGTGCTGCTACAAGAAAAGCAAAGCTTTCACATATAATATTGGTCTTGAAGATTAATAAGCTGCAAGAGAAGCTAAGCTTTGATACATAATATTGATCTTACCAGAATGAGATTTTCACTCTGCAGCGGAGTGTGTGCTGATATGAAACTTCCTGGCAGATTAAAACTGTGTGCCCGACCGAGACTCGAACTCGGGACCTATGCTTTTCGCAGGCAAGTGCTCTACCATCTGAGCTACCGAAGCACGACTCACGACTGGTCCTCACAGCTTTACTTCTGCCAGTATCTCGTCTCCTACCTTCCAAGGAGATGACACGAGATACTGGCAGAAGTAAAGCTGTGAAGACCGGGCGTGAGTCGTGCTTCGGTAGCTCAGATGGTAGAGCACTTGCCTGTGAAAGGCAAAGGTCCCAAGTTCAAGTCTCGGTCGGGCACACAGTTTTAATCTGCGAGGAAGTTTCAATGTTTATCTTTTTTGTGTGTGTTACACTTTAAGATAAATCATACAAATGTGCCAGTAAAATTTTTTAATAACGACATAAACGTTTGATCTGATCTCAAAATTTTTCTTAATGGTCGTCCTCAAACAGTTGATTTTTAAATGAGAGTCAAAACGCTCTGTGATTTAAGAAATTCATCTTACATTCTCGCACACAGTTCATCTTGCGTAAAAGGAAATTTACTTTGAAAGTAATGCTTTTCAAGCAGCCATTCTCAATATTTTCCCGCGACCAGTTAGAAATAGGTTCGTTTCAGCAGTTGCCAGAGAGTGCCAGATAACAGGCATCACCGTCTTTGCGGAGCTACGATGACGCAGGAAGCCTGAGCGTCCATTACGTGTAAAACACTGCGAGATCTTACATTATATCTTAAGAGAAACAAGACATCAGAGGATACTCCAAGAGCATCAGAATTTCATGAACCATACTAAAATTCATAATTCGGCTTAATGCGCGCATTCTTGTACCCAGATTCAGATGTAAATTTTCCTGGAGTACCAGTACTGTATTATTTATTTATTTATGCATTTATTTTACCTGGCCAGATTAGGGCCTTCAGGCCCTCTCTTACACCTAACCAGGCATACTCAGATTCAACAAATTTCAGTTTCTACAGAACATTAAGGACATATAACATGTTATACAGTATTAATGTTAAAGAAAAAAAATAGAGATTATAAAAGTAGTACAATGATAATTATAACAATCAAAAAATAATTATAAATATCAAGAATAATAATAATAATAATAATAATAATAATGACTATGTATATGAAAGTAAACATATTTTTCTTTTATGAATGTCAGTCCTATTGCTAGTTGGGAATTTTCTCGTTATATTCTTGCAGCTTGTGAGTTATTCTCATCAAGCAGAGACATAAGACGATGGAATGGGGTGAAAGAGATATAGAAGAGGTAGATAGGTTAGAGGAAGAGAAATAGAATGGTAAAATTCGAAGCTATGATGGAGAGGTATAATGCCACACATGCAAGATGAAAACATGCACATTTGATACGCAGCAAACAGTGGAAACTAACCAATAGTGTGGAATTGAACACTTCGTTTCAAATAAATTGACTGCCTCAGAGGAAAAGATTAATAAAAGCCAAATTTCTTTAGCAAACCGACAAAAATAACTTCACTGTTCTGCAAGGCGATTAGCTTGACTGTCAGAATGGTGGAAATAAAATCTGAAACTAATAACATATTTTAGCCTTCCATAGTTATGTGAACGTATTTTAATTCACTTGACAGCTCCTGGCCACAG
This sequence comes from Schistocerca piceifrons, assembly GCF_021461385.2. Taxonomy (NCBI): domain Eukaryota; kingdom Metazoa; phylum Arthropoda; class Insecta; order Orthoptera; family Acrididae; genus Schistocerca; species Schistocerca piceifrons. Next base: position 496,641,971 of record NC_060138.1, on the reverse strand, counting down.
AAATCTGTTTTGTTTTCATTTGACGTGAGAGTAATAAATGAAGAGGAACCAGCGAAATCACTAAACATAAACACAGGCCACGTGGAGACTATCCACCTTCCCACTACAACTCAGACTGCTCTGTGCATCAGCCCCGGATCAACGATATTTCCAATCTGCTCCCCCCCCCCAAAGAGCGTTTTGAGGTAGGATGCAGAAATTTTTAAGAAATTGACTTTTGAAAAATACGTTCATTTTGTAGCACACATCTTTCTGAAGAGTCTGATCTATAAAACATACGTGTTCAAAGAAATGTAAGATGTATTGTGTGCCAAAGTGCAGTGCCACGCCTCTTCACATAGCATTCTTCTATCGCACGTCACTGTATTTCTCTGTGGAATTCAAATGTGTACTATTTTGTAATGGATGCCATCAAAGTATATTCAGGGCACTGGAAATTAAAATGTCCTGTGGTGCCTCTCCTGCTCCCAGTCGGCCAGTTTGACATCCAGCCCCGCCTCCCCCCCCCCCCCCCCTCTTTAAAAAAAAAAAAAAAAAAACAACCCTCCCAATTAATATTATGATGGGATTATTTAAATAGTACCCAAAACTGGTGTGGTTTCTCGATCTGATTACGTGTATTTTGTCACTGTCTACTACATAAAATGAAATAGGCTGATCTACTATTGCAGCAAATCATAACAAACACCAAATAAACAAGGCTGTTTCGGCACAAATGGTCATTTTTATAACACAACAGAATATAATTCACGAAGTACCAATATCAAAGGCCTATTAGGCCTACTACAAGTGAAAAGCTTTATGTTCAGAAATAGTTTCACATTTCATTTCCAGCTTCTAAAGCGCGAGATCGAAAAGTAGTAGCACGAAATTTTTATATAAATTTGAAATCATCATATTCTCCCCTAATTTGTGTGATGTCCTCGTTTCTTCTCCTTGTTCTAATAAACAATCTTGTCATAATTAATTCTGTAACTATTTGTGTCAGCGTCAAAACATATCCTCCGGTTAACTTCACTAAACCTGCCACAATCAATGGTTCAGTTATCCCACGTTTATTCTCCCATTAGGCATTATTAGGTGTTCATACAACGCGTTTTCCACGCTACTCCCAGAATAGAACTTACGCAGCTGTTACCAGGGTCTGTACAACTGGCCCTTACTAGTGTAGCAGTCTGGCTAAAAATTTTCTGTCAGAATTTCATTTTCTTGGATACACCGAGAAGACAATAAGTAATCTTTATTACCTGTTACTCCTGTTAGTTGTTTATTCCTACTCTGGTAGTCTCAATCCATGGACTTCACTGGTAATTATAACAACGCTGATCATTCGTAAACCTAGTCAACACATAAACAAACAGCGACTGGCATTCACCCATTCTGCTGAGCTCATATAGCCCCGTCCCCTTCTGTCTGCAGGAAAGTTTATTTCTAGATGCGATGGGGATTCCCCTGGCAGAGACATGCATGCATTCAAAAATCAACTTATGATTCATTCAGGAATAAACTTAGAATATGTGCAAAGATGTTCTAAAACCATCAGGGATGCGTTTCAAAATTATATGAATGTTCGATAGACCAATGTGCGCTGGATACTAGGCACTTTGTGAGACGAGGTTTTTTCCCCCAAGAATATGACTTTGGCGTCGGCAGAACATGTTTTTATGTTAAGAATAGAAATTCATTCATGCCAATGTTGAACTTCTGTTCCAGGGACTTTGTGATCATCAGGATGAAACAGCATGAGGAAGGGAGCACATGAGAATATGTACTGATCTCAGCTTACCTTCATTACCACAAAGGAAGGAAATTGGCAGAAATCTGCCCCAGCTGAACAAACAACAGCAGATTGGACGTGATGTCAGTGTCCACAAACTGATGTGGGGAAGCAGCAGCACCAACTGCAGAGGTGAGTACCTACTTGAATACCTACAGGAAAGCAATCTAGAGATCTTGAATAAAAATAAGGGCAAGGAACCTACCTTCAGGAATTGCAGAAGGGAAGAAGTAAATTAATGTTGTGTTTGAGTGCATCTTAATGGGTAGTTTTCTCAAACAATGGCATGTAGTAACGGAGCCATCCTTATCTGACCATATGTATATTAAACAATAGAAAATCCAGGATGGGTAACAATATTATGAAAAGGAAAGTTGCTACTCACCATATAGTGGAGATGCTGCATCACAGATAGGCACAACAAAGAGACTGTCACCACATAAGTTTTCGGGCAACAAGGCCTTTGTCGAAAACAGATGACACACACACACACACACACACACACACACACAAACACACATGACTGCAGCCTGTGGCAGCTGAAGCCACACTGCGAGCAACAGCAGCAGTGCACACAATGGAAGTGGCAACTGGGTGGCGGCAAGGAGGAGGCTGGGGTGGGGTGGGGGAGAGAGAGAAGGATGGGGGTGGGGGACAGTGAAATGTTGCTGAGGAGCACACAAGGACGAGGTGGAGAGAGGGCAGCTAGGTGCAGTCAAGAGGTGGGCAGTGAAGAGGTATTTGGGGGGGGGGGGGGAGGTGAGGGTAGCAGAAAAGGGAAGAAGTAGAAAGACTGGGTGCGTTGGTGGAATGAGGGATGTGTAGTATTGGAATGGGGACAGGGAAGGGACTGGGTGGGTGAGAAAAAATTAATGTTGAGGCCAGGATGGTTATGGGAATGAAGGATATACTGCATAGAAAGTTCACACCTGCGCCATTCAGAAAAGTTGATGTTGTTGGAAAGAATCCATATGGCACAGGCTGTGAAGCAGTCACTGAAATGAAGGATGTCATGTTAGGCTGTGTGCTCAGCAACAGGGTGGTCCACTTGCTTGTTGGCAACAGTTTGTCGGTGACCATTCAAGTGGACAGACAACTTGTTGGTTATCATACCCACTTAGAATGCAGAGTATTGGTTCCAGCTTAGCTTGTAGATTTAGTGACTGGTTTCACAGGTAGCCCTGCCTTTGATGGGATAGGTGATGTCTGTGACCAGACTGGATTGGTGGTGAGGGGATGTGTGGGACAGGTCTTGCACCTAGGTCTACTACAGGGATGGGATATGAGCCATGAGGTAAGGGATTGGGAGCAGGGTTTGTGTAGGGATGGATGAGTATACTGTGTAAGTCGGTGGATGGTGGAATACCACTGTGGGGAGGATGGGAAGGACAGGGCAGGACATTTCTCATTTCAGGGCATGATGAGAGGTAGTCGAAACCCTGGTGGAGGATTTAATTCAGATGCTCCAGTCCTGGGTGGTACTGAGTTATGAGGCGAATGCTCCTCTGTGGCCGAACAGTGAGATTTTGGGAGGTTGTCTGAGACTGGAAAAATAAGGCACAGGAGATTCGTTTTTGTACAAGGATGGGAGAATAATTACAGTCTGTGAAGGCCTGAGTGAGACCCTCTGTATATTTTGAGAGGGACTGCACATCACTGCTGATACGATGACCACAGGGGCCATACAGCCTAACCAGATGGATCTGTCCCACCAACACCAGCTTTTCTGAATTGCACAGACAGGAACTCCACATGCAATATATCTTATGTTCCCATAACCCTTCTGGCCTCAATCTTCATTGGTCATTTTTCTCACCCATCCACCCCCTTCCCTGTTCCCACTCCAGCACTACACAGCCTTCATTCTACCAACACACCCAGTCTTTTTACTTCTCTACTTTTGCACTAACCTCCCCCCCCCCCCCCCCCCCCCCACCCCACCCTCTCTCCACATTGTCGTTGCACGCTCCCCAGCAGCACTTCACTGTCCCCCACCCACACCCTGCTAACCCTCCCCCTCCGTGACCCAGCCTCCTCCTCACCCCCATTCAGTTGCTGCTCCCATCGTGCACTGCTCCTGTTGCTTGCAGTGTGGCTTCAACTGTCAGAGGCTGCAGTTGTGTGTGTGTGTGTGTGTGTGTGTGTGTGTGTGTGTGTGTGTGTGTGTGTGTGTGTGTGTGCGAGAGAGCGAGCGAGAGAGAGAGAGAGAGAGAGAGAGAGAGAGAGAGAGAGAGAGAGAGAGAGAGAGAGAGAGTTGAATATTTTTGACAAAGGCCTTGTTGCCCGAAAGCTTCTATTGTTGACAGTATTTTTGTTGTGCCTATCTGTGACTGAGCATCTCCCCTATATGGTGAGTAGTAACTTTCCTTTTCATAATGTTGTTTTTTATTTGTATATTAAGTTTGGGGTTGAAATGGCTTATGAGAATCCTAGAAAAACGGATGGGGACTCATACAGGAAAGAGATAAACTCTCACAGATCTGAAGTTAAAACTTCTATAAGAAATCTAGTAGTTTTAGAATAAATGGCACATGAAGCGACATTTTCTGTGATGACTTTGTACTTGGAAAATTGTCCAATCACCAAGAAATGCACAAACAGGACTGTATCTTGGTAGAACAATTGTATTGCAAAGGAAGCAAGTAAGAACACTGTCCGACTTTGCAAGAAGGAAAGGACAATGGGTAAACCTTCCGGAGCTCCTTGCCAAATACAAACTTGCTATGAAGCAAGTGAAACAATCATCCTGGAAGGTATTCTGTGGGGAGGTGGAGGGTACAGCTGTCACACATCACAAAATCCTCACAAGCATACCAACAAATCCAGAAGGCACACTAAGGACGAAGGATGCTGGGTATATAAGGACAGTGCATGAAATGATGTGCTCCTCAAGGTTCACATTTCTCAATGCACTCTAGAAAATAACATAGACCAAGATTCAGTCCCAGTGAGGTACTGGTTTACAGGTAACCAACAGAAGAACTGGGAATCTGCCAGAGGATGTGTTACTTCAAGTGAACCCAGTGGGCAGTGGGAATGTTTCAACCGTTTAAGTCACCAGGCACAGATACAATTTTTCGAGCTCTACTGCAACTTGCAGGAGAGGGATTAATCAGACCCCCATGTACACTGTTATGTAGTCAGTCTAGCAGCAGGAAGCACTTTTAGTGCTTCCAGAACTATTTTCTATCTGAAGAATTGATCACACCTATGCAAAGAATTTGAGATCAATCAGTCTGTCCTCCTTTCTTTTAAGGGGAGCTGGAACGATGAAAATGACAAAATTAACTTTTTTGTTTTTTATTACAACATTATTCGGAGTTTTCTGAATAAAACAAATCAAGTTTCACCCTTCTAAGTGTGTTTTTTATTGCTGCAAAGTTGACGCGCCGCATAAACGGTTGTAGCGACTTAGTGTGTCACCTCTGACAGCGCCGCTCGCTGGTTGCAAGCAGGGTACTTTGCGGAATTAATCAGTGTTTTGTTTTCCAATGTTGTATGGCTTTATCTCTGTGACAAGTGACTGTTCATATCGGTAAACATAAACACTATACCATGTGTGTTGACTTGTGGAGTTTGCTTTGTGTTGTTTAGCTGTTCAATTTTGCACATTTGACGAATTTTGCTCGTACCCGTTTTACGTATTTGGTTTGTGGATATCAATATGACCTGTTTCAGCAATTGAGTGTTTAAGAAAAAGCACAATGAGTGAAGAAGAAATCTTTTGTTGTTTCGAAGGGAGATGCTGCTCAGACTGCTTCACCGACTACTCCAAATGAATGTGATAGAACTTCTTTCAGCAAGAAGCTTTGTGACAGCAAAGAAAAATTTGAAAACTATGAAAGTGACAGTAATAATGTGAATGAAACAATTAACATGTCCTTGCTCTCTAATACTTTTAAACATAACATATTATGCCAAGTTTGCAAAGAAAGTGGGCTGGAATTGAAAATAACTTCACACATTGGTTTGGCATGTAAAATGTTATTGAAGTGCTGCAGAAGTTTCGTTTTCTAATTCTAACAGTATTCCTCGTAGTGGTAATAGTGGAAAGGTGGTGTATGATATAAATGTTAGGCTAGTGTATGGCTTGCTTTGCATTGGCAAGGGCAGTTTTGCAGGGACAATGTTATGTGGAATTATGAACTTGCCAAAACCACCAACCAAGTTTGGATTTTATAATGAATTGGTGGGATCTTCTGCTGAAGATATTGCTCAAGCAACAATGAAGAAAGCAGTTGAAGAAACTGTCACAGATAATGGGAATTGTAGAGATTTAACTGTTGCTTTAGATGGATCATGGCAACGTAGAGGTCATAAATCTCTAAAGGGAGTTGTGACAGCTACCAGTGTAGACAGTTGCAAAGTAATTGATGTTGCTATTCTCTCAAAACATTCTAGATTTAAGGGCAACACCAAGGACGAACATAGTGAAAGTTGTGAAGCAAATTTTCACAGCACGAGTGGAGCGATAGAAGTAGAAGGAGTGAAAGCAATTTTTTCCAGATCACATGAGTGGTATAATGTACAATACACTAACTATCAAGGAGATGGTGATTCTAAGGGATATAAAGCTGTAGAGGAACTCAAGCCTTATGGTAATGAAATTAACATTAGAAAACAGGAGTGCATTGGAGATGTGCAGAAGCGCATGGGGGCTCGCTTGCACTAACTAAAGCAGACATTAGGATCCCAGAAGCTTAGTGATGGTAAGACCCTTGGAGGAAGAGGAAGACTGCCAGATGAAGCAATTTATAGATTGTAGAGGTATTATGGGTGTGCAATTAGGCAAAATACAAGAAGCATTGAGCATATGAGGAGTGCAGTATGGGCCTTATTTTTTCATATTGCATCAACAAATGAGAACCCACAAGCATTGTGCCCCACAGGTTATGACTCATGGTGTAAGTACCAATCAAGAAAGGAATATGCCCATAAAACAGTTTGCCAAATGCTGCAATTGATGTAATTAGACCCATATTCAGAGATTTATCACAGCCAAGTTTATTGGAAAAGTGTTTACATGGGAAAACACAAAATCCAAATGAAAGTGTAAATAATTTAATTTGGATTAGGATTCCCAAAAGAGAGGCTGTACAGATAAAAACATTGCATTTTAGAGTGTATGGTATGGTGGCAACATACAATGAAGGAAACCTTATCAAATGTGATGTGCTGAAACATTTAGGTTTCCAACCAGGACACATCATCATTTCCACAATGCACCTAATTGATGAAGAAAGACTAAGAGGTGCAGGAAGAAGAGACAAAGGCCTACAACATGCAGCAAAAGGGAAGAAAAGACCAGTGAAATGGAAACTAACACTGGAAAAAGAGGAGGATGCTGATAATCCATCATATGCGGCAGGAATGTATTAAAAAACTTTGAAAGCCATTTCCCATAACTTTAAAATTTTCGTCTTTGAGGAACATTTTCTCAAAAACTGCTAACAGCAAATCAATGAAATTTATACACAATATTGTTTACTTATTTTCCTTCATTTTTATAACAAATTGTAAAAAAATATTGTATAATTCAAGAGCTATAGAAGAAAAAGTGCAAAATTTTAGAGAAAAAATAAGCAGCTGTTAAAAAAATTGTAAAACAAACACCCATAAATATTTCTTAACATGGCATTATAACTTTGTAGAGAAATATTCACTGAACATGTAGTCCAAATTTCACAGCAATATGTTTAATGGTTTTAGAAAAAATGTTCCTTCTATTTGCTAAAGTTAAGATGGAGGAGATGGATCATTCCAGCTCCCCTCAAAAACATTAGAAAAATTGTTTAAATGTGCACACTGTGGAAAGGTGGTGAACTGAAGCTCCTCTACATGAATTCCATCACTCACATCAACCACGTAAATCATGTGAAATAGCACTTCACCAACTGATTGGAAAAGTAAAAAAAGCAAATTCTTCTCTGCACCTTCCTGGATATTGAGGAGGCATTTAGCAATAGGATCTTAGAATCCATGGTTAGGGCTGCAGAAGAGCATATGTATTTGGATTAAGAGAATACTGAGTAGACGAAAGATAGAAGTCACCATGATGGATGTAAAAGTGGCGATCAACACCATCAGAGGGTCTCCACAATATGGGATTTTGTTCCCACTACTGTGGTTAATGAACACATTGAGGAGTTAGAAGATAGAGGTTACTTGTGAAAAGGATACATAGACTGATAGTGTCATATTAATACTGGGCACATTTGCAAGTACCATTACAACAATGGCACAATGCACTCTGAACATTATGCAACACAGGTATAAGAAACAGGATCTATGCTTCAGTCCTAGGAAAACTGTTGCAATGTAGTTCACAAAGAAGCATATCTGGGTCACATTCTGGAATCTTATGCTCTTCAATAAAATTGTACCAGTGGATGGGAAACGAATTATCTAGGGGTAACTCTCTGGGTCTGTGTCCCAGAAGTGTGTACTGGATATAAACCCATTTTAATTTATGGGATGACAGTATGATGGAATAAAGTAGAACAGAAGCTGGCTGAGGAGCTCGGGAGTGTGCACAGATTGGCCTGCCTAACCTTACCAGGAGGAATTAGCATTACATCCATTGCTGAGATGGAGACCATGCTGGACATGCCTCCATTACAACTCTTGGTTGCAATGGAGAAAACAACATGGACTTCAGTTTAAAAACTGTAAACATTTGGAACATCCAGAATCTCACACGAATATACAGGATGTGGTACGTATAGGAATGGATGGGGAAATGAGGCTGATTATACAACAGCTTCCAGCATCTATAACAAACCTTTCAACATAACAATTGGCTGTAGGGAGCAGTGGAAGAATGAACCATGACACCATTCAGAACGTACAGTCTGGTTCAATGATGGGTTGTAAACAGAAAAACGTGCTGGGGTCGGAGGTATACGAGATACAGCCTAGATCAGAGTATGATATCTCACTAGGGTAGCTGGCTAAGGCATTCCAGTCAGAGATATGAGGTAGAATCCAAAATTTTCGGGACTGGTGCCACTATCTGGAAAGTAGGAGTAGTAGATCTTCGCATCGCTAGGTGGCGAGAGCTGCATATCTGATGAGTCATTGTGCGGAGTGGCATTCAGCTGGGAGGACATGTTGCATGTCCACAGCGATTTCTAATATTCCGTGTCTGGTGTGTGGTGATTTTACGATGGATCCGCAAACAGAACAGCGCATATGTATCAAATTCTGTGCATATCTTGGGAAAAGTGCTATGGTCACCCTTGCAATGATTCAACAAGTGTTTGGGGGAAGAGGCCGGGGTCTCAAAGACCCAAAAAAGCGAGACAGGTAAAGAGCATACCAAGGGAATTGTGCACAAAGAACTTGTACCATGCACCCTAACAGTGAATTCTGCGTACTACTGTGACGCAGGCTCCATGAAAACGTGTGGCAATGACGGCCCGAACTTTGGCGTCAAGAGAACTGGCTACTGCATCACGACAATGTGCCCTGTCACACGTCTTTGCTTGCCAGAACCTTCTTGGCAGAAAACAACATGGCGGTTGTACCCCACCCACCGTACTCGCCAGATTTGGCATCTTGCGACTTCGTACTATTCTGAAAACTGAAACTCAAGTTGGAGAGCCAATTGTTGGACACTTTAGAGAGGATTCAACAAGCATCGCTGGTGGTGATAAACACACACAAAGAACAGGACTTCCAGAGAACGTCTGACCAGTGGCAGAAGAGCTGGGACTGGTGTGTACGTGTGGATGGGAACTACTTCGAGGGTGATGGTGACCATTAGTCCAAAGGTAAGGTTTTCAACAGATGGCAGCACCAGCCCTGAAAATTTTGGCTAGAGCCTCGTATTTGTTATCAAAGTGGGCACAGTAGAAAATCTATGTAGGTGCTACACAGATTGTAACATCTACATTCATTAAAGACAGCCAAGAAGCTGTGGGTTCCTGGTCACTGTTATTTTGTCTCCCTGATCAAATCAAATGTTTACAACTGGTTTCAGTTGTAGAATAGCACGGTGTGATTTTCAACTCTATGTTTTTTATTCAGAGGCTTCACTAAATATTTTGCAGAGCTGTGTTTATATGCCAGATGAGGAGAAGTAGCGACCAGTGTATTACTGTTATCTATGGCTTTGCTCATCATCTGAAAGAGGTGGCCTTTGTAACTCTTGCACTTTTACAAGTACAACTGAAAATTCAGATATTGATGCTTGTATTATTTGGACTTCTTTGATGATATACTAATATTAACACACTACTCTTCCTTGGCTACGAATAAAGTTGAAGATGGTGATAAAATAGGCAGCTATTATGCCATTATGACTCTCTGCTACTAAGGAGTGTATTGGATGATTTTAATTTCCTGGATCATAACATCTTTGTTGGAATTATTACTGATTGTCAGCTTTGTGAAAACTGACTGACAGTGGTGCACTGCCCACTGGCCTCAGAGTTCCTTCTGCACACTACATGTTTTTAAAATGTTAAGTGATGGCATAATTCCATACACACCTTCTCTTTTCACATTTGAAATAACATTCTGTCTAACAGAAGGTGTTGTTTTTGCTCATGTGAGTCCTGGAAGATTAAGCTCATCACTTCTTTTAAGGGGTTGAGTTTAAAACAGCTTAACAGTCTACAAGAATTAGTGGGAGATTTTTATTATAATCAGTGGACCCCATACATTACCACAATTAGCTAGGCTAACAGAGAAGTCATCTCAGACTGATTTTCAGATGGCAGAGTAACCTTAATGCAATTGGGCTGTGGCAATTTTCCCTGAGGCTACTTATTTATGCACATTTTACACTTTTCATTATTCTTTTCAACAAGTAGTTCACCTTGCTGGTGGTGGTAGTTATGATTATTTTCAAGAAGTTTCTATCAAAGAAGATAGAGAATTAACCATGTGCAGAGCAGTCCCAATCTCAGAATGTCTAAGTTTGGCAAAGCCAAATCCAGCAAGGACTGGCTAAGCTCCCTGAAGAGCTCATCCGTAGGAACTGACAACAGTGCATGTTCAGCTGATCACCCCTTCCCCCCACACACATCAGTCGTGACTGAGTATGAATGACATTAGATTATGACAATAACATAAATACGCCAAGATAATAAAATGCTGGGTGACAATAATGATACACTTTAAACTCAGTAGCAGACTGATCCCAACTAATGTGAGGAATTATCAAACAGTTCATTCAAAAATGCTACAAATACAAGTGCATGCCTACAAATTACGTGGTAAGATGATAAATGTCATGTGAGTTCTGGATTCCTTCGTTACCCAACTGCAAAAATGTATCAAAACAAGCAAATAGAAAGCAAAGCAAAACTTCCACAATTGCACAGAATGTCTAGATTAGCCCAAAATTTAGTTCACTTTCAGCTTTCAGTAAATGAAAGTGAGGATCGAAGAATGCTGATACCCAAGTATCATATTTTTTTTAGGCTTGCTTTATTGCAATTATTAGTGCTATATCAACATGGTTAGAACACAACTTTTTTGTGTAAGAGACAATATTTTTGCAGAACAAGAGGGCTATAAGTGTACTTCCAGAACCAATAAGCAACAAAAAGGCACAAAATATAATATAATTGATGAGAACCCTGACGAAATGTGTGTTTTATTTTATTGTACTCTATAATTGCAGCTGCACCAAATGACATCTGAAATGTCACTATGAAAGTAATATAGCACATGAAAATTACAGTTACAGTGGCAATATCCAAAGTTTACTGGTTTCTCTATTAGGCAGCTGATCCTGTTGTAGCAATGGAATTGATTGTAAAAAGCACTAATTACTTTCATTTTTGCCTACTGGTTTTTAAAATTACTTAATTAGGTCCACTTTCTTCAACTTACTTTTCTATTTTTGTACATCTTTCCCAGATTTTAGATAATATCACATCTCTCCGAAAAGAAAAAGCAAGTTTCCCTTGATAATGTTAAGTTCCTATTAAAAATACAAAATGAATTTGCAAAAACTTAGAAGTGGCTTTCAATTTATTTTCAGAAACTCAAAATATATAGAAATTCAGGCCTGCGAAAGAATACTTACTTGTTCTGGAGCAATTATGCCTGGGCAGTTAGGACCAACAAGTCGAGACTTATCTTGTGCCAGAAGCCTATGCTTAACTTTTACCATATCCTGCTGAGGTATGCCTTCAGTAATACATACAATAAGTGGTATTTCTGCATCAATTGCTTCTAGAATTGCCTTAGCAGCTCCTGGCGGAGGAACATAAATAACTGTCGCATCTGCTCCTGTAGCAGATTTCGCCTGTAAAACGTGAATATCAAATGATGTATTTAATGAGTGAGTCATAATAAATTTGTATTATTCAGTGACTAAAAAAGATAGAAAATGCAGTGAATGTGTACTGTATATTTATGGTAAATATATATTGCTCTGATAAAATAATAAACAATTAGAAAAACCATGCCCCATATTTTTTGCAGTAAAAACAGCAAGAATGTTTTCAGCATTCAACAGAGGTTTCCAAAGTCACCTATTCCTTTTTCTTACTAAAATGTCTTCTTAGAGTACTTTCCTTTACTATCTGTAAAATGAGATGGATACCAATCTACTGTCATCACACAAAAATGATGAATGTTGCAAAGCAAATCATACATGTTATCTATCAGTCTTTATTGTGGTGGAACAAATCTCACTACGAACAGGACTGAAGTACATCTCCTCATAGTATTTACACACGTTTTTTTGGCAAACCATCGAGTGCACATTTTCCCACATGTGGATTTATTGTGGAGACTTGAGTTTAGGCTTAAATTACAAGAACAGGTATCTTGTAAAATGATATATATATAAGTTGACTTATCATACGAAAGCGCTGGCAGGTCAATAGAAACACAAACAGACACATACATACACACAAAATTCTAGCTTTCGCAACCAACGGTTGCTTCGTCAGGAAAGAGGGAAGGAAAGGGAAAGACGAAAGGATGTGGGTTTAAAGGAGAGGGTAAGGAGTCATTCCAATCCCGGGAGCAGAAAGACTTACCTTAGGGGGAAAAAAGGACGGGTATACACTCGCACACACACACACACACATATCCATCCACACAATTACAGACACAAGCAGACATATTAAAAGGCCTTTTAATATGTCCGCCTGCGTCTGCACATGCATGGATGGACATGCGTGTGTGTGCGAGTGCGAGTGCGAGTGCGAGTGCGAGTGCGAGTCCCCGCCCCCGGGACCGGAATGACTCCTCACCCTCTCCCCCAAAACCCACATCCCCTCGTCCCTCCCTCTCCCCCCCGATGAAGCAACCGTTGGCCGCGAAAGCCAGAATTCCGCGTGCATATCTGTGTCTGCCCGTGTGTCCATCGACGTGCCAGCGCCCTCGCCCGGTAAGTCACATCATCTTTGTTTTTAGATATATTTTTCTCACGTGGAATGTTTCCCTCTATTATAAAAACAAAGATGATGTGACCCACCACACGAAAGCGCTGGCAGGTCAACAGAAACACAAACAGACACATACACACACACAAAACTCAAGCCCTCGCAACAAACCGCCGCCCCATCAGGAAAGAGGGAAGGAGAGGGAAAGACGAAAGGAAGCGGGCTCCAAGGGAGAGGGCAAGGAGCCAGTCCAATCCCGGGAGCGGAAAGACCCACCCTAGGGGGAAAAAAGGACGGACACACACACACACACACACACACACACACACACACACACACACACACACACACACAAGCAGACATATTTAAACACAAAGAATTTGGGCAGAGATGTCAGTCGAGGCAGAAGTGCAGAGGCAAAGATGATGTTGAATGACAGGTGAGGTATGAGTGGCGGCAACTTGAAATTAGCGGAGATTGAGGCCTGGTGGGTAACGGGAAGAGAGGATATATTGAAGAGCAACTTCCCATCTCCGGAGTTCGGATAGGTTGGTGTTGGTGGGAAGTATCCAGATAACCCGGACGGTGTAACACTGTGCCAAGATGTGCTGGCCGTGCAACAAGGCATGTTTAGCCACAGGGTGATCCTCATTACCAACAAACACTGTCTGCCTGTGTCCATTCATGCGAATGGACAGTTTGTTGCTGGTCATGCCCACATAGAATGCATCACAGTGTAGGCAGGTCAGTTGGTAAATCACGTGGGTGCTTTCACATGTGGCTCTGCCTTTGATCGTGTGCACCTTCCGGGTTACAGGACTGGAGTAGGTGGTGGTGGGAGGGTGCATGGGACAGGTTTTACACCGGGGGCGGTTACAAGGATAGGAGCCAGAGGGTAGGGAAGGTGGTTTGGGGATTTCATAGGGATGAACTAACAGGTTACGAAGGTTAGGTGGACGGCGGAAAGACACTCTTGGTGGAGTGGGGAGGATTTCATGAAGGATGGATCTCATTTCAGGGCAGGATTTGAGGAAGTCGTATCCCTGCTGGAGAGCCACATTCAGAGTCTGGTCCAGTCCCGGAAAGTATCCTGTCACAAGTGGGGCACTTTTGTGGTTCTTCTGTGGGGGATTCTGGGTTTGAGGGGATGAGGAAGTGGCTCTGGTTATTTGCTTCTGTACCAGGTCGGGAGGGTAGTTGCGGGATGCGAAAGCTGTTGTCAGGTTGTTGGTGTAATGGTTCAGGGATTCCGGACTGGAGCAGATTCGTTTGCCATGAAGACCTAGGCTGTAGGGAAGGGACTGTTTGATGTGGAATGGGTGGCAGCTGTCATAATGGAGGTACTGTTGCTTGTTGGTGGGTTTGATGTGGACGGACGTGTGAAGCTGGCCATTGGACAGGTGGAGGTCAACGTCAAGGAAAGTGGCATGGGATTTGGAGTAGGACCAGTTGAATCTGATGGAACCAAAGGAGTTGAGGTTGGAGAGGAAATTCTGAAGTTCTTCTTCACTGTGAGTCCAGATCATGAAGATGTCATCAATAAATCTGTACCAAACTTTGGGTTGGCAGGCCTGGGTAACCAAGAAGGCTTCCTCTAAGCGACCCATGAATAGGCTTGCATACGAGGGGGCCATCCTGGTACCCATGGCTGTTCCCTTTAATTGTTGGTATGTCTGGCATTCAAAATGAAGCTGGCTAAGGTGATGAGGAAAGAGGTTTTAGGTATGGTGGCAGGTGATCGGCGTGAAAGGAAATGCTCCATCTCAGCGAGGCCCTGGACGTGCAGAATATTAGTGTATAAGGAAGTGGCATCAATGGTTACAAGGATGGTTTCCGGGGTTAACACATTGGGTAAGGATTCCAGGCGTTCGAGAAAGTGGTTAGTGTCTTTGATGAAGGATGGGAGACTGCATGTAATGGGTTGAAGTTGTTGATCTACGTAGGCAGAGATACGTTCTGGGGGGCTTGGTAACCAGCTACAATGGGGCGGCCGGGATGATTGGGTTTGTGGATTTTAGGAAGAAGGTAGAAGGTAGGGGTGCGGGGTGTCGGTGGGGTCAGGAGGTTGATGGAGTCAGGTGAAAGGTTTTGCAGGGGGCCTAAGATTCTGAGGATTCCTTGAAGCTCCGCCTGGACATCGGGAATGGGGTTACCTCGGCAAACTTTGTATGTGGTGTTGTCTGAAAGCTGACGCAGTCCCTCAGCCACATATTTTGTCTGCTTGTGTCTGTATGTGTGGATGGATATGTGCGTGTGTGCGAGTGTATACCTGCCCTTTTTTCCCCCTAAGGTAAGTCTTTCCGCTCCCGGGATTGGAATGACTCCTTACCCTCTCCCTTAAAACCCACTTCA
Source organism: Schistocerca piceifrons (assembly GCF_021461385.2). Taxonomy (NCBI): domain Eukaryota; kingdom Metazoa; phylum Arthropoda; class Insecta; order Orthoptera; family Acrididae; genus Schistocerca; species Schistocerca piceifrons. The sequence continues at coordinate 496,626,491 of NC_060138.1, read as the reverse complement.
TTTCGTCTTCCCCTCTCCTTCCCTCTTTCCTGATGAGGCAACAGTTTGTTGCGAAAGCTTGAATTTTGTGTGTATGTTTGTGTGTCTATCGACCTGCCAGTGCTTTTGTTCGGTAAGTCACCTCATCTTTGTTTTTATATATAATTTTTCCCACGTGGAATGTTTCCATGCATATGTCTGCTTGTGTCTGTATATGTGTGGATGGATGTGTGTGTGTGTGTGTGCGCGCGAGTGTATACCCGTCCCTTTTTCCCCCTAAGGTAAGTCTTTCCGCTCCCGGGATTGGAATGACTCCTTACCCTCTCCCTTAAAACCCACATCCTTTCGTCTTTCCCTCTCCTTCCCTCTTTCCTGATGAGGCAACAGTTTGTTGCGAAAGCTTGAATTTTGTGTGTATGTTTGTGTGTCTGTCGACCTGCCAGCACTTTCATTTGGTAAGTCACATCATCTTTGTTTTTAGATATATTTTTCCTACGTGAAATGTTTCCCTCTATTTTTTTTATATATATATATATATATATATATATATATATATATATATATATATATATATATATATAAAAACAAAGATGAGGTGACTTACCGAACAAAAGCGCTGGCAGGTCGATAGACACACAAACAAACACAAACATACACACAAAATTCAAGCTTTCGCAACAAACTGTTGCCTCGTCAGGAAAGAGGGAAGGAGAAGGAAAGACAAAAGGATATGGGTTTTAAGGGAGAGGGTAAGGAGTCATTCCAATCCCGGGAGCGGAAAGACTTACCTTAGGGGGAAAAAAGGACAGGTATACACTCGCACACACACACATATCCATCCACACATACACATGTGTGGATGGATATGTGTGTGTGTGCGAGTGTATACCTGTCCTTTTTTCCCCCCTAAGGTAAGTCTTTCCGCTCCCGGGATTGGAATGACTCCTTACCCTCTCCCTTAAAACCCATATCCTTTTGTCTTTCCTTCTCCTTCCCTCTTTCCTGACGAGGCAACCATTGGTTGCGAAAGCTAGAATTTTGTGTGTATGTTTGTGTTTGTTTGTGTGTCTATCGACCTGCCAGCACTTTTGTTTGGTAAGTTTCATCATCTTTCTTTTTAGATATATTTTTCCCACGTGGAATATTTCCCTCTATTTTATATATATATATATATATATATATATATATATATAGAGTTATAATAGAGGGAAACATTCCACGTAGGAAATATATATATATATAAAAGGATTGCCTGGTTTTGGGAATCTTTGCTAGGAACTGTTCACTTTAAAACTATATAGCTTGAAATATATTTGTTCAATGCTAGAGAAATTTTAATACATTATAGGCACATATGTTGGTAGTAGAGAATTTGTCAATTACTCAAAAAATGTTTTTATGGTTTTTCTAAAATATATTTTTCTTAGCCTAGGGTAAACATATAACAGAAAGGTTGTATTTGTTCTGAAGGTCTCTTTCACTCTTGTAAGAAACAGCAACCATTGTGACCATACATTGTGATATGGATTTTGTACAGAATAATACTGAAGAGTGGTTGTCTGCATGTATGACCTCGCAATTAGCATCACACATGGTTGCAAAACTGAATGCAACATTTCTGTGTACTGTTAGCTACCTCTAAGTGGTTAGGAAAAGGAATGCCTGTGTGACCTTGCTTCACCTGCATGCTACTGGTACTATCCGATTGTTTCCACAATGGTAACAACATATGCCTCTCAAGACCAGCATTGTCATGGGTAAGCTTGCAATGGTTTTAAGTTCTATTTATTTCTTTTAAAGAGGGAGGGGGGGGGGGGGAGGAGAGGAGAGTAGGGAATAGTAGGTTTTCTGTGTATCAGAAAGTGGTGCACCGTCTTGAAATATTGTTGTCATCAAAGGAGAATGGTGAAAGTGCAACACTCAAATCAGGAAAAAACTGTTTGTCCAGGGCACTCTAAAACACACATCGCTGATTTTGCTTTTTGCACAATATGAAGAACTACTCACAATTTTTATATGAATAAGGTATTCCCCACAATTAAAAATCTCTACCTAGAAAATATAGCAGATTTTCCCAGTACCTCAATCTCTACTCTTCTGAAAATAGTTAAAAGTTTGGGGTTCTGTTTCAAAAACTTAGCAGAAAACCAGTGCTAATGGAGACTGTGACAGCTGCTAGATCCCAATATGCCTTCCTTAGAAGAATGAGAAACACAGGGCACAGAACAAACACAGGGCCATAAGATGAACTTTCCAGATGAGACCTGGTGCGATCAGAATCACATAATGAATTATGGGTGACAAAAAAACAGGGTTGATTCTTTAGAAAATAGCTTTGATAACTACAATCAATTCTGAGGATACGTGCAGCAGATTTATGGATGATATGGAGGATTCAAGAGATGATATGGAGCTGAGAAACACATTGTAATTTTACATATCGGAAGTGGAGGTGGGTTTTTTTTATGGTGCAAAACTGTTTTATTGGGAAGAAAAAGACTGGTGACTACCACAATGAGATGAATTTTGCTACTGTGGAACAGTGAAATCAAGCACCACTTCACAGTTATTAATTTTTTGGCTAGTGAGTGCCTTACTTTGAGAGGAACATCATACAAACTGATTAATAACAACAACTGGATTTTTTAAAAGCTGGTCAAATTATCTGAAAAATTTGATTCGTTTCCAGGTGAACATATAAGGAGAAAAACTTGTGGTGAAAAGGTACGTCTGATCATTATCTGCGGAAAAACCTACTGAATGAAATAATTCATATCATCTATCAAAAAATTAAAAACAAAGTACTGTCTTCATTGAAAGCCGCCAAATATTATAGTAAATTTTGGACTGTACACCTGATATTTCTGGCACTGAGCAAATGACAATGGTAGTGCATTTCTTTATTGTGAAGTCTAGTGATGCTGACGTGTGATATAACTATTGGTGAACATTTGCTTGGCTGTGTACTTGTAAGAGATATATCTGGTTTAAGGGTTACAGATGTAAAGTTAAAACAGGTAGAGGAAATGAAAATTCATTTGGAGGCCAAGAGGGAAGAGGCGATGATAACGGTTCTAATGTAAAAGACAAGAACATTGGAATGCAAAGGCAGATTTTTAGATATAAATCCTACGGCATTTTAAATTCCCTGCAATAGTCATTCCATAAATCTAGTAGTGAATAATGCTTCAAAGGCATCTGAATACGCAGTTTCACTTTTTTGTTTGCTGAGAAAAAATTGTGATTTCTTTTATGGATGTACACGATGCTGGACAGTTTTGAATGGTAGTATATCTGCCATAATGTTGGTGTTATTGAGTACAAGAAGATGGGACAGTAAGATTGACGTACTCACCCCTCTTATGAATAGCATAGGAGAGGTCTATGATGCACTAGTTGAAATAAGTGAAGACGAAAATATGGACACAGAATGGTCGCACATGAGGCTGGCAGTTTCACGAAACTTATCCGTTAATTTACGTTCTTTTCAGAAGTGGTGATGCAATGATGATATTACTCCATATTAATATTGTCAGCATACACCCACAAATTATTACCACAGATATACTGAAAGCTATATACTCACTCAGAAGGGCAACAGGACATTTCACAAACTGCAGGGACGACCTCAAATTCCAAGTTTACCTACTACACGCTAAGGAATTGACAATTCAACTTGACATAGATGTCGATACCAACCATAAATATGAAAAGATGGAAGAAGATACAGTTCCAGTACGAGGGAGAAGAGAAAAACTGAAGATCCAGGTATGCAATACACAATCGATTTTTACTTTAAAGTACTGTGTGTAATAATATGTACTCACAGTGAGAGATTTCAACAGCTTATGTGTCAGTTAGCTTTTTGATTTTTTGTTTGACATTAGTAAATTAAAGGCATGTCACCTGATGTTGTAAGTGACAAGTGTTATAAACAGCGTGACAGTTTCACTCATGAGTAGGCTGACATCAGTCTTGTCGATTTTAAACATGAACTTAAATTGGTCTCAATGTTGGTAAAGAGGAGAGGAGTAACATGGGATGTAGTGGAGAGGAAAAAGCTATACCAGGACAGGACCCAATGGAGGCATATCATTCACAAAGTTCCTACCTGGCTCACTGGAAGGAAATCCTGATGATGATGATGTTGGTAAAGCCTCGTGCCATACCAAAACTCACACAAAAGTATGGCTTTGTGCACAAGGTATGTGTAGTCTGAATACGCATACACAACTGGTCACAGTGGCAAGTGGAGAAAGAAGTTTTGGTAAAGCCTGGTACCATACCAAAACTCACACAAAAGTATGGATTTGTGCACAAGGTATGTGTAGTCTGAATACGCTTACACAACTGGTCACAGTGCCAAGTGGAGAAAGAAGTTTTCTGTGGCTTAAACTGATTAAAACGTACCTGAAATCAACAATGGCCCAGGCAAGACTGTATGAACTTGCAACAGTATAGACTGAACATTAGATAGCTGAATGTTTGGATTTCAATGAAGTCATAAAGGAGTAATATAACGTAAACATGTTTATCATTAATTTTAGTTTTGATTTATTTATGTATGTCATGCTTTTTCATCATTTGCTTAAGATCTGTTGCAGGACAGAATCACATTCGGTTTGTCTGACAGACAAATTGGTTGCTAACTGTCACCAACCAGTGTAAACCTATTGTTTGAAGTGCTATTTCACATTTAGTTTTTTTTGTTTCCTGAGACCGACAGTTCTCCTCTGATTTCATTGACAAAATTCAGAACGTTTCATACCTTTCACAGCTCTTGCCAACTTACTTGATCCATGATTGTTCAGCACTCCAGAGAAAACCTGTTCAGTGAACAGTTGTGGGTTTGTTTCTATGTCTTTGTGGTGTGCTATGAATATTTAATGCTGCGAAGATAAATGTGTATGTTAATATGCACTATCACAAAACCTGTCATTCCCGCACGTCACTTACGCCATAGCAAGAAATCAGTACAAAGTGCTAACTGTGAATGTTGGAAGTACTGCAAGAACTCTACCCATCTCTACTCCCAACTTGTTACACACCCTGCGGCAGACATGGTGCTACCCCTCCACACCGCACGCTCCTCTCTGCACAGGCCTCGAGAAAAAGTGAACAGAATTTACTTAGCTTATACACTCTGTGAGTGACATAACTTAATTTTGATTTGCATAGTTAATTTTGGAGCTATAACTCAAAATGTATTACATTTTAAATGTTTCACTTCTGTCGTCAACTGGTGAGCCACACCTGGCTCTGGTCTTTTAGACGTGTTCATGTTAAAAAGAGGTATAAGCTAGTCTGCTATTTGAAAATAAGGTAGATGAACAACACTGCGAAAAAATTTGTCTACATCTGAAACTGTAAGGAAGGGGAGGGTGGCGGTGAATGAAATTTTCACATGGGGTGCCAAAATCCCTACGTCTGACCTAATCAAGCTCCATATTATACGATGGTTGATCCTTCAACTAAAAACCTGAGCATATCATGGCTGAAAGGTGAGATCATGTCTTGTATAGCATCAAAGAATATTTCACTGTCACCTTGAGTTGATGATTTTAGGAAATGGACTAAGACAAAGCTGATATGCCTAGTCAGGACTTATTTCAAACAGCATTAAAGAACTGGAACAAGTAACTAAACAACTTCAACCAGATGTAAAACTTGTTTGGTAACTAGTGGCTCATTGGGAGCTTAATCCAATCAAGTAAAGGGATAAGTAGCAGAAATGGATACAGCTAACACATTAGGAAATGGTAGAGGTATGGAAGCTTTTTAACACTTTACGCCAAGATGTCTTGAAATATTAACTGTACTCCAACTCAGCTAGTTTGTAGTTAGACTAACAGAGAAAGCTTAAAGGGTATTGGAATGATAATATGATCACCTGGTACTCCCAATTACTTGCCATGCTTATTCTTGTCATTGGCTTTTTCTCCATGGACTGAAATCTTTCGGCTGAAAATGTGTGCCCTAACGCTCTCTCAATTCCAAAAAATAAGAGATACAGCTTCTTCACAAAATATTATTTATTAACTAAATATGACAGCATGCAACACTTTCTAATACATTTCTGTCGATAAGTATTAACTTTTGTTACATTAATTCAACAGTCTTTCCACTTTATGGTATACAGACAGAACAAACCTTCCACTGTCCGTCTGCCATCATCCTTTTATTGTCACGAGCTTCATCATTCTCTGGAGCGCTGCATATTTCTGAGAAGGGGTGCACATCTATGGAGCAACTTCCAACCCAGCAAATGTTGAATGGTGGTCACGAGCTGTTTCTTGTAGAAACACGGCAACAAAACTCTAGACTTCATACACACACAAACAATTGCTCTCAAAGTATGTGTATTCGAATTTATTACCCACTTAACGAAATTTCTATGTGCAGATGACAGTCATTGTTCATCAGTAACAGTTACTGGTAGTAACTTATCACTTTCATGAAGTGATATGTTTTGATTCAGTGTTGCAAGCTGTAACTCCAGACTCCTGGTAAAGTGTATTAAACGATCACGAAAAATTGAAGATAACTACTGGGAGAAAGATGAACTGTCTGAAAATGTCCCTCATATTGAGTCATTCATAAGAAGAAGGAAAGAATACATCAATGTAAATAAATTAGGAATGATATTAAGTGCAAAGAAAATAAAGAGATATGTCAGCATGAAAAATGTGAAGAAATCGGAAAGAAAATGGTCATTAGAGGGACAGTTAAAGTAACTTTTGGAGAAATAAAAAGCAAACACATCAACAACAAGAGTGCAAAAGAAATTCCACTGTTAAATGCAGAGGAGAGAGCAGACAGGTGGAAAGAGTATACTGGGGCCTCTATGAGGAGGAGGAATTGGTTTTGATGTGATACAAGATGACATAGGTATCATCAATTTGGAAGACATGGGGGATCTTGTATTAGAGCCGAGAGTTTCACAGAGCTTATGCTGGGCATCAGAATAATGTGGCAAGTGGCTTGGCATGACAAAAGGCACCCATCTAGCTGGCAACTTTAGATGGAGCAAACACAATATAATGGAGTAATGTCTACTGGACTGACACGACATAACTGAATCATACAGCACCCCATGTTACTGCCTGACGAATGTGGCACATTACACTTTTGTCACAATGCTATGTCTGTACTAATGATAGTTAACAAAAGTTTGTTTTGGTTTTGTGATTTTCACTGTATGAAGGAAAAATGAGAGATGATCATGAGCTCAATATTAATTTTCTTGGTCTTGTGGGGAAATATCCAAGTATTTACAATCAGAGCAGTGCTGAATACATCACACGAATTCTGAAGATAAAAGGATGAGAAAGGATTGAAAGTGAAATATTAGAGTCAGGAACTATAATTGAAATTCACTTTATATATTTTTAAGAAAGATAGACTATGTAGCACTAAATAAAAATAAGTAACGTGGTTTTCTACACAACATGCCTGCAATTTTTTTTTTACTGATTTGCTGCATGAGACGTAACATTGGATCCTTTTGGTATGCAACTATATATATACTTTCTTCTGCAAAGAGAGTGCTCCATTTAGACAAAGAAAGATACTACAAAGCCAGTTTCTCAACTCCAGCCATTCTTTTAAGTATCTATTGGTTTCCTGTGTTTTGATGTGATTTCTCAATAGGCTAGTCTACACTACACTGCACTCCACAGATGACTTGAAATACATACAACCATGAGACCACACAAAGAGATGTATCACACAAATAACTCGAACTATCAGATTTTCTTCATTTCAAAATATACTGAAGTATCCAACATTCATAACTCTGACACTAGCATATCAAAAGAACATTCTACAGAATGTCTTTTCCTAGATAATGTGCAACTAAATATGCACCTTCCATCAGTTAATTGTTGATAAGGATAAGGTATCATTACGTTTTTTTACGAGAGGAAAAACTTCATATGCGGCTAAGTAATTGGTAAATTTGGGTCAGCTTATGGCAGAGGTGTATTTTCAAGAACAAGGATCTTGTCACCAAACATGCAACACCAAAAGGGCTTTCTTTTAATAATTTTGTGCTCATACTCCCCAATAAACTGAAAAAAAAAATCAATTTGCATCTGAAACAAACAAAAAAATTATGAATGGGAAACCTTTATCGTTAAATGCTGATCCAGATGTAGCAAATACTTTGACCCTGCTGTAGGCCCTTCTTCCCATCTAAGTTATCAATACAGATTAGTAAATTCCACAGTCCTCAATGGCAATCAGTAATTTTTTTACAGCTTTTTTTTATTTGTTGTTTGTAAATATTCAAGCTGCGTATATTCCCATATTCATTTTGTCATTTCAGCCACAATTCTTCATATGGTAGTGTGTCCTCAGTAAAAATAAAATGAAAGGTGAATAAATATTCAACTCTTTAAATACTTCAAAGAGCAACACGTTTGTCTACAACAACATGCCAGAAAGGATATACTCGACAACAACTTTTAGATTTTTGTTGATTAGCATTAATTGACTAAATTCACAATATCTTCACTGTCTGAAGTAGACATTGTGCCAAGACACATGCATTCCACGCAACTGCCATGCACCTGTCATGTCACATGGCAGGTTATTTATCCCGACACTTTGCACTGGAAGACTTGCAATCAAAACATGGGAAAAGGAACATTCCCTCAAAAGTTCTTATATCACTGCAAGAAACTGAACAAGATGTTATTCCAGTTAGGAAACAGACTATGTGACTGAAGACATAGCATCAGACTTTTGGAAGAATATCTTCCATTCAATCCTCAAGATCCTGGGAAGGTAAATGCAACAACTATCACATAATTAAAGTGACAACTCATTCATCCAAGTTGCTGACAATAATAACATACAAAAAAATGGAAAAGAAAACTGAGAGCTTTAGGATTTGAGGACAGGTAAAGGCACCAGAGAGGCAGTTCTGATGCACTTAACAGATGGCAAAATTTAAGAAAAAGCAATTATAGAATTTTCTTTCAGATGTCCTGCTGGGTTATTGTTTCCATTTTATGCACAGTATTTCAACAACAGATCCAGCCATCTGCTTCAGGTATTGTGAGTTTTACCGTTGTTGGTCTCGTGCTGATATTTATAGCTGAGTTCAATTCCAGACCCTAATTATGCTCACTGATGCTCTTTTGTATTCTGGACCGATATTATGTGAAAAACAAATTCTCTTAGTGTTTTCCTGCTCTGGTAGATGGGATGGCTGGCAAGATTTTAATAAATTGAGTGCTGGATGACAAGTGTTATTTAAATTGAAACTTCCACCCCTGTTTATTACCTTTTCTGGCACATTTATTTATTCTGACTTCTTAATTATACTGTCCCAGAAACTTGGTGTTTTCACCATGACAATGATCACATCATTTTATGATTATATTCGAGGCAGTGCTTGGTGACAGCTGAGTTGCCTAATTGTTTTAGCCGGGGTTGTCGCTGATGTTCCTTGCATCTCTTCTTGACTGTTCTGACAATCTGTGCCTTGTAAGACATGCCATCTGTATCGAACCATGTTATTTTTATTTCTTTTCATATATATATATATATATATATATATATATATATATATATATAAAAAGCTGTAGGTAAACTGAATGAGCTATAAACCAAAGACGCCACCAAAAGTAAATTAACAAGTTGCTTTGTGGAAAGGATAATGTTTTGATACATTGTTAAATGGCTGTATGTAACAAAGTAAGAAATACGCCCTTCAATTTATTAATTCATGTATCTTCACATTTTGTTTTGGGAGGTAGTAGTGTACGGACATATGCTTGGATCCGTCATACCAGTACTGTTAAAAATGTGGATTTTAAGCATTCATTAAAAGTATTATAGAAAGTTATTAGAAAAGGAATATTTATTCACACGGTTATAAGTTCAACTCCTATCTGTTCATCATTTCTCTCACCACTGAGATCCTGCATCAGGAGGTTCGGTGCAGACAAGAATAATTAATGACTTATCTGGAGGCACGTTCCTGCATCGACATTGTCACACTCGAGACTAAACACAATGGAATTAATGTGAAGGTAATGATTCAGACTTGATAGGCACCTATTGAATTTGGTTTACTTATACTAAAAATACTATGCTTCATGCGTTTAACAACTTATAAAAGAGAACAATAGTTTCAATGGTTGTGGTGATTATTTGGTTCCATACACTACTGAAAGCAGCAGCACATAATGTAAATTATGTTTATTGACCTTGAGTGTATGATATTCAAGGTCTTTTGATATTGGCATTAGATAAAGTTCACCCGAGATTGTGCACAGAATCATAAATTACTTTCAAAATTTTCTCAACTATTCTTTCCAATCAATTTTTACAATTATTCAAGCAATTTTTAATCCATTTCCACTTCCACATCCCTATTCACAGATTCACACAGAATGTGGTATTCATTCTGGAGACCTGGATCATCTTTAACATTACAAAGAATATATTTTATCTGTAGTTGAAGGGAGCAAAATACACTGGATGTCATGTTTCTGTAGGAGACTATCTATCTTAAAACAAAGATGATGTAACTTACCAAACGAAAGCGCTGGCATGTTGATAGACACACAAACATACACACAAAATTCAAGCTTTCGCAACCAATGGTTGCTTCATCAGGAAAGAGGGAAGGAGAGGGAAAGACGAAAGGATGTGGGTTTTAAGGGAGAGGGTAAGGAGTCATTCCAATCCCGGGAGCGGAAAGACTTACCTTAGGGGGAAAAAAGAAGAGGTATACACTCGCACGCACACACATATCCATCCGCGCATACACAGACACAAGCAGACGTGTGTGCGCGCTAGTGTATACCTGTCTTTTTTTCCCCCTAAGGTTAGTCTTTCCCCTCCCGGGATTGGAATGACACCTTACCCTCTCCCTTAAAACCCACATCCTTCCGTCTTTCCCTCTCCTTCCCTCTTTCCTGATGAAGCAACCGTTGGTTGCGAAAGCTTGAATTTTGTGTGTATGTTTGTGTTTGTTTGTGTGTCTATCACCATGCCATCACTTTCGTTTGGTAAGTTACATCATCTTTGTTTTTAGATATATTTTTCCCACGTGGAATGTTTCCCTCTATTATATTCAGACTATCTATCTTTATGGATATAGGGCCAACATAACGTAGATAAGCGATTTTTGGCTTCTCTTCCTGGGCCTCAGCCTCAACCTCTTTCTAAGGTGTTTTGATTGCATCACCTACTCAATTTGATATGAGTACCCATTCCTTCAGAAAACTATTCATAGTTGCTGTAATTCTTTGGTGATGCTATCCTTTCCTGAAAGTGTTTGAGCTCTATGGACCAAAGTCTTTAGGTTGGTTGGTTGGTTTAAAAGAGGGGGGAGGGGGCAGCAGGGACCAAAATGCGAGGTCACCGGTCCCTTGTTCCAGGTAAAATAATTACACAAGGGAAAGAAGAAAAAGGAGATGTACATCACAATAACAGGAGAAAGAAAGAGCCAGAAGAACAACAGAAGGACAACTAACACTACCATGGACAAAATAGGAAAAGAAAACCACAAAAGCAAGGACCAGGTGGAAGTAGTAAAACCAAGAAAGCAGACTACCGTGGCTTGCTGACCACGAGAATAAAAAGGAAAAGCCAGCCACTCTGCAACACATTAAAACATCCACCCTAAAAACATTAGAGTGGAGACCACAAAGGGACAATGCACTAAAACTTATATAGAATGATAAAACCCATAGTCATGTATAAAACGTAAAACTAAATTAGCCAATAAGGTGTTGTCAGCTAAAATTAATGGCAACGAGTCCGGTAACTGAAGAGTCCGTCGCAGGGCAGCCAAAAAAGGACAGCTCACCAAGATATGGGCAACTGTCAGCTAGGCGCTGCATCGACACTGATGTGGGCCATCAAGGTGCAGGAGGTAGCCATGTGTCACCCAGGCCTGGCCAATGCGGAGCCAGCAGAGAACCACAGAGTCACAGCAAGGGGCCCGCATGGAGACTGCCACACATTCGTAGTCTCCTTAATGGCACACAGTTTGTTGTGCATGCTGAGGTTATGCCTTTTCGTCTCCCAAAGCTGCAAAACCTTGCAGCGTAGTACTGAACGTGGATCAGTTGCAGATAAGCCGATCTCAATAAGCAGTTGCCAGCATAGCCTGTTTGGCCAGCCTGTCGGTAAGTTTGTTGCCTGGGATCCCGACGTGACCTGGGGTCCAGACAAACACCACTGAACGACGCGACTGTTCCAGGGCATAGATGGACTCTTGGATGGTCGCCAACAAACGATGATGAGGGTAGCTTGTAGGCTGCTCAAGTAGTCAGTACACAGAAGAAATGACTCCCCAGAGCATGAACAGATGTGCTCAAGAGCATGAGATATAGCCACCAGCTCGGCAGTGAAAACACTGCAGCCATTGGGCAAGGAATGCTGTTCAATATGTCCTCCATGGACATAAGCAGAGCCGACGTGATCATCAGCCAATGAGCCGTTGGTGTAAACCACTTCATGGCCTCAATACATGTCAAGAATCGACAGGAAGTGGCAGTGGAGAATCGCGGGGTTAACTGAGTACTTAGGGCCATGTGAAAGTTACCAGCGAAGCTGCAGCCTAGGTGTACACCATGGAGGTGTACATGAATGGACCTCAAGTATAGGTGGTAAAGGCAAGGACTCCAGTTCGGAAAGAAGGGATCGGACACGAACTGCAATTGGAAGCCCTGACCTGGGCCGCCAATGCAGGAGATAGACTGTTGTGGGTGGGAAAAGGAGATGGTGATTCGGATGCAGGGGTGAACTACAAATGTGTGTAATGTAATTGTCAGCAGTTGTGCATGCCTAACCTGCAATGGAGGGACACCGGCCTCTAGAAGGACGCTGGTCACCAGACTCATCCTAAAAGCTCCTGTCGCTAGGCAAACACCACAGTGGTGCACTGGGTTGAGTAAACGCAATGCTGAGGGTGCCACCGAACCGTTAACCAGACTCCCATAGTCAAAGTGGGATTGAACAAGGGCTCTGTAGAGCTGTAGCAGCGTATAATGATCTGCACCCCAGTTGGTGTTACTCAGGCAGCACAGGGCATTGAGGTGCTGCCACCACTTCCACTTAAGCTGATGAAGGTGAGTGTGCATTGTGGATGGCTCCCTGCAGGCACCACTCAGCAACAACAGTACTGGTGGAGCAGTACGAAATGCAGAAGTTGTCTGCACACAGAGAAGGTAAGATGGACGGCTCTACAGCTGCTTCTAGACCATTAAAGGCCACTAAAAATAGAGGTATACTCTATACAGAGCCCTGCGGGACCACATTCACCTGGATATGGGAAGCAGCAACTTGAACACGGAAAGTACGAAGCGACAGGAAATTTTGGATAAAAATCGGGAGTGGGCCTCGGAGACCCCACTCGTATAATGTGGCAAGGATATATTGTCGCCAGGTGGTGTCATACGCTTTTCGTAAATAAAAAAAGGTGGAAACCAGGTGTTGGTGTCTGGAAAAGGCTGTTCGGATGGCAGACTTGAGGGACACAAGATCATCAGTGGTAGAGCGACCTTGGCAGAAGCCGTCCTCACATGAAGCCAGTAGGCCACTTACAAAGAACATTGGTGAGGCTGATGGGCCGATAGCAATCCACATCAAACGGGTTTTTACTGGGTTTGAGCACCGGAATGCTGGTGTTCTCCTGCCATTCTGATGGAAAGATGCCATCGCACCAGATCCGGTTGAAGATTAGGAGGAGATGTTGCTTGTAGTCAGATGAGAGATGTTTAATCATCTGACTGTGAATCCGATCTGGCCCAGGAGCTGTGTCGGGGCAACGTGCAAGGGCACTGAGGAGCTCCCACTCTGTAAATGGGGCGTTATAGGATTCACTGTGGTGTGTACTAAATCAGGACTTCCCCTTCTAGCTGCCGTTTGAGAATGTGAAAGGCTGGGGGGTAATTCTCTGGCGCAGAGGCTCAAGCATAGTGCTCAGCGAAGTGCTTGGCAATCACGTTTGCATCAGTAGATAATACGCCGTTAATGTTAATGCCGGGAACACCTGTTGGGGCCTGGTACCCAAAAACATGTTTGATCTTTGCCCACACTTGGGAAGGTGACTTATGGCACCCAATGGTTGAGACATATCTCTCCCAACACTCTTGCTTCCATCACTTGATAAGTTGGCAAACTGGGGCACAGACCCGTTTAAAGGCAATGAGGTGTTCCATGGAAGGGTACCACTTATGCCGCTGTAGAGTTCACCGACCCTCCTTAATTGCTTCAGTGACTTTCGGCAAGCACCATGGGACTGTCTTTTGCCAGGGGCACTGTAAAGAGTGAGGAATTGTGTCTTCTGCCACAGAAACTATTGTTGCAGTCACCTGCTTGACCATCACATCGGTGTTAGCATGTGGGGGAGATTCAACAGTGACAGCTGAGGTGAAAGTTTCCCAGTCTGCCTTGTTTAAAGCCCATCTGGGCATGCGTCCATGGGCCTGATGCCAGGGCAGTGACAGGAAGATGGGGAAGCGGTCACTACCACACACGTCGTCATGTGCTCTCCAGCGGATAGATGGGAGAAGTCCTGGGCTGCAAATTGATAAATCAATGGCCGAGCAGCTACCAGGAGCCACAATCAAATCTGTGGTGGCCCCAGTATTTAAGAGGCAGAGGTCGAACTGAGACAGTAAAGTTTTGACATCTCTGCCTCGGCCAGTAAGTACGGCGCCACCCCACAAGAGGTTATGGGTGTTAAAACCTCCCAGGGTGCTAAAATCTCCCAAAAGTAGGAAAGGTTTAGGGAAATGATCAATCAGTGGAGCTAATCATTCAGGGGTACTGTACCTTCTGGAGGAAGATATACATTGCAGACAGTTATTTCCTGTGTCGTCCTTATTCAGACAGCCACAGCTTCAAGAGGGGTTTGAAGGGGCACAGTTTCACTACAACCCGAGTTTAGGACATAAATGCAAACTCCACCTGACACTCAATTATAGCCGCTACGGTTCCTGCAGTATCCCTTATAGCCAAAGAGGGCAGGGGTTCGCATTGCCGGGAACCAGGTTTCCTGGAGGGCAATGCAGAAAGCAGGTGTAAGGCTTAGCAGTTGCCACAGCTCAGCCAGGCAGTGGAAAATACCACTGCAATTCCACTGATGGATGACATTATCATGAGACTGGGAAGGCATAGAACATTCAATGAGGCAGTTTAAGCAACAGGGTCACCTGGTGCTACCAGCTTTTTGCCTAAGCAATCTATATCCATTGTGTCTGAGGGTCCAGCGAGATCTAGGTCCTCAGCGGATTCTAGAATCTCCACCTCATCTGCAGACACAGAGCTTGTAGGTAGTGGTTGTGTGGGTGCCACCGCAATTCCCTTCGTCTTGGGGACCTTCTTTTTCGATTTCTCTTGCTGCTCCTTGGGTTTCCCTGGCTGTGAGGACTTCATTGGCTCAGTCTCTGGGACTGAGGATGAGTGTGAAGCCCTATGACCAGCTGCTTTTGGGCTCTTTAGCCACTGGCGGGCATCACGTTTCCCACTAGCAGAAACCTGGGAATGGAGTGACCCAAGGGACCCCTTCCTAGCGAGAGGAGCCGAAGAAGACATATGCTTCTCTGGCTCAGAAAGCCGAAGTAGGTGCTGAGGGAAAAACAGGAAAGGAACTGCCCCCCACCATCAAGGGGGCAGGTTTACTATTCTGGTTCTGAGAGGCAACAGGAATGCGAGGAACTGATGGGGCAACAACTGTCCTTGTAGCGGCGCCGAAACAGGAGGTCGTAACCACAGGATGTAGATGTTCAAATTTTCTCTTAGCCTCAGTGTAGGTCAGTTGGTCCAGGGTCTTATATTTCATGATTTTCCTTTCTTGCTGTAAAATCCTGCAGTCTTGCGAGCAAGGTGAATGATGCGGGGCACATGGAGTATTGGGATGTGATGGATGTCCACAATCTCGACATGTGATGCTGGAAGTACAGCGAGAAGACATATGGCCGAACTTCCAGCATTTAAAGCACCGCATTGCGGGAGGGATATAGGGCTTTACATCACAGCGCTAGACCACCGCCTTGACTTTTTCGGGCAATGTGTCATCCTCGAAGGCCAAGATGAAGGACAGGTGGCAACCTGATTATCCCTTGGATCCTGATGGATGTGCTGGACGAAATGAGCACCTCACTGCTCTAAATTGGCGTGCAGCCCGTCGTCAGACTGCAAAAGAAGGTCCCTGTGGAATATAATACCCTGGACCATATTTAAGCTCTTATGGGGCGTGATGGTAACAGAAACTTCCCCCAACTTGTCACAAGCGAGTAATGCCTGTGACGGGGCAGAGGATGCTGTTTTTATCAAGACTGACCCAGAGTGCATTTTGGACAAGCCCTCCACCTCCCCAAACTTGTCCTCCAAATGCTCCACAAAAAACTGAGGCTTCATGGACATTGAAGATTCCCAATCAACTCCCGTAATATGAGGTACCGGGATGAATAAGCTTCACTGCCATCCTTGGCCTGGCATTCCTCCCATGGTGTGGCCAGGGATGGGAACAATTTGGGGTCATATTTCTTAGCACTGAAGTTAGACTTTGCCTGTTTAGAGACTGCAAGCAGTGGACCACCAGCAAGAGATGACGTACTACGCCTCATGGCCTGTCATCCTCTCTGATGCCACCCACTCCGACCAGGGGCCCTCCCCATGGGCACCACCCAGCCTCAGCTAGGGCCACCTGGCAGGATGGCCATTGCCTGGAGTCCTGATGCCCCACAAAGATGGGCACCTACTCCATGTCATACGTGGGGAGTTAACAGCGTGGGCATCAGCAGAGTGATCCCTGTGTTGTCAGGGGACTACAACAAACAGGGTACACGGCGGCTACCAGGCTGGATATGAGGTGCAAAGAATTCCATGGTCATCATCAGCACAAAAAGTGACACTGCATAGTGGGTGGAGGCAAACGCACGCAGGAAGGTGACCTCAATCAAGAGATGGAGGATGAACAGGACTGCAATGCCACAACGAGAAAATGGGGTAAAGATCTCAATGCACGATGGACACGATGCACCATGTAAAGCGCTCTTCCCCAAGTGGCTCGCTCTTCAGGAAAAATTTGAAAGATGGAGGTCAAACCCTACAGGGGACCATCACATAAAGGCCGAAAGGTGTGAGACTCCTTTTAGTCACCTCTTATGACAGGCAGGAATACCTCGGGCCTCTTCTAACCTCCGGACCCGCAGGTGGACAAAAGTCTTTAGCACCAAATTTCTCTGTGATGGATGGTGATGGCTTGCCACTTGTAGATGGAGGCAGTGTGTAGGTTATCTACATGTACTGTGACCCAGGAATCCATCCTTTCTTCCCTTAACAATTCAAAGACAGGCATATGACTCTCTCTTTCAAGTTCCATTGTGAATTTTATATTATGGTGGATACAGTTTAAAAGTTCCAGGAACTTCTGATGCTTTTCTATTCCATGTGGCCACACCATAAACACATTGTCTACATACCAATAGAAACATGTTGATTTCAAGTTGGCAGATTCTAATATCTTTGCTTCAAAACATTCCATGGATATGTTCACCACATGGTGTTAATGGGCTGCCCATCACCACACCATCAGTTTGTTCATATATTCTACTGAACAGGAAATAAGTTGATGTAAGAACTTATCTAAAAAGTTCCATGAAACAACTGTCAAACTGTTCAGTGATTAGTTACAAGAAATCAGAAAGTCAAACTCTCATAAAGATGGAGACAACATCAAAACTGGCCATAATATCCATATCCTAGAGCCACAGTAGAAAGTCAATGGAGTTGCAAATGCGATGTTTGCATTTCCCCACATATTCACTGAGAATGTTATTCAGGTATTCTGACAGGCAGTATGCAGGTGTGTCAGTGTTACTAACTATGGGTCTTAGATGAAGTCTTCCCTTGTGCACATTAGTAAAGTGTTATAGTTGCAATGGTACTGCCGCTCATGTTTTAAGATCTTTAATGCTATTACATGCCAAACCTGGTTCATTGAGAGAAGTCCTCATCTTTCTCTCCATTTTATTCATAAAAACAGCATTTATCTGCCTGTGTGCTACGTCACTCAAAAGACTGAAAATCTTCTTACTATAGTCTACACGTTACGTGATGACTGTAGTACTGCTCCTGTCAGCTCGGAGAACTACAATTTGCTTATACTCCATAGACTTCGGGGTAAATTCCAAGAATAATTGCCTATCAAAGTCGCGGGGTCAAAACGATACATATTGAATGTGCGATTGTAAATCAAGCATGCAACTCTGGTGGTGGGCGTTATGATTAATTATTTGTGATTGTCATTTTTATCTTTTTTCCATCATTCCCTTAGTTGCTCTAAATAACATACCTCCGCGAATTATTTGTGAGTTGCTAGGGAAAGCCAGACGATTTATGTCGATAGTGAGTGGGATGTCTGGTGTTCTTGACATTTCTTTGGCAGATTCTCTCACATGGAAAAATCTGATTCCATGCTTATCCAGCGTAGAAAATTAATTGACTTTTTGACGCAAATATGGAGTACTACCAGATGAATAAAGGAGGGACTGTGTAGACTGTGGTGATAAGAAGTGTGTACAACTTCTTAAGAAGAGTTTCGATGCTGAAATACCGTTACAATTTCATTTCGGACAGTGCGGAAAGCGAACGAGTATCAGGAAGAATATATGGTTCGCCTCTTCCCAATTATCCATCCAGACCAGCATAATTCTTCTATCTTGCTGGATGTGAGACTACATCTTGCAAGCAACAGCATCAGAAACTGACTTATCTGCTAATACCGTGTGCAAAGATTTCAGGTTTTGCAGAGAAGTGTGTTACATGGTAGTGATGAATGACAGTGTACCGATTGGTGGCCCAAATAAAGTTTTTGAAGTGGATGAATCTCACATAGCAAGAAAGAAAAACCACAGAGAACAACATTCAAAGGGTGAAATCGATCACATTTGGGTATTCGGTGGAACAGAACGAGAGTCCTGGAAGTATTTTGTTGTCAGAGTACTGTCCAGAGACAAGGTCACTTCAGTGGGTCTGATAAAGCACTTCGTACTGCCTTGTAGTAAAGTCATTACAGACAGATTTCAGTCCTACAAGACACTCAAAGCAGAAGGATTTGCCCAGGAGTTTGTCAACCACTCTGTAGAGTTCACGTCTTCGGATGACCCCAGTGTGCACATGCAGAACATCAAGAAGCTATGGAAATCTGTGAAGTCTTCCATTAAAAGAGAAGGATGTCCAGGACAAAGAGATGAACTATACTTGCTTCAGTACCTCTATTTCCACAACTTGCGTTTGCAAGGAAAAGTTAACGCATGTGACACTCTAACCATATTCTTGTGTGATACTGGCAGAGTTTACCCAGGCTATGGCAAAAAGAGAATTGTTCCTGTAGAGTACACATCACACGGACTTTCGCATGACGATAACACCGACAACGAGTAAGCTAAGTTGTCTGCCGTGTAATTACAAGTATTTTTGTAACACTCTTCTTTTGTCGTTGCTGTAGTGACCACCGTAAGCATACTCGTAATGCCCGCCACCAGAGTCGCATGATCGATTTAGGATTGCACGTTTGATATGTATCTTTTGGACCCCACAACTTTGATAGGCAATCATTCTTGGAATTTACAGACTTCTCAATGCTACTCATTCTCCATTGGAGATGTTGTGACATCCAATGTATTTCACTTCCTACAACTACGATAAGAAGTATTCTTTGTAATGTTAAAGAGAATCTTGGTCTCCAAAAGATGGGTGTGTATCACATGCCATGTGAATTCGGCATGTATTATGAGGTGCAGACTATCAGAATAGTCGACAGAAAAACGAAGCAAAGCACCTGCCGCCAAGCATTGCCTCGAATGTGATCATGAAACGTTGTGTCCAGTGTCAAACGCCAAATCTCTGGGACAGCATAATTAAGGAGTCTTCTGAAATAAATGTGTCACAAAAGCTAATAAACAAGGATGTAGATTTCAGTTTAAATAACAAATGTTGTCCAGCACTCAATTTATTAAAATCTTGCCAACCACCATGTCCAGCAGAGCATGTACAAGCCGAGAACATTTGAATTTCACAGAATATCAATGCAAGCTCTGAAAAACTAAAGAGCATCAAATAGTGTAGGTAGCATCGTGACTCTAACATGGCTATAAATAGTGCCATGAGACGAACAATAGTTCAAAACGTGGTTGGGGTCCAGGCAGTGAATACTAGTAACAGCAAAACTCACAGCAGTTGAAGAAGATGGCTGGGTCGGTCATTGAAACAGTGTGGATAAAATGGGAACAATAGCTCGGTTAGAACACCATAAAGGAAATCAATCACGCTGACAAAATGTGAGAGATCATATAAGATTACTCAATCTAGAAAAGAGAATTTAACAAGATCAAATAGAGAAAGCTATTCAGATCTCTAGAAAAATAGGTATAATCTACAAAGAAAGATGATTAATATTCTGTATTACGCAAGAACCACAATGGAACAATAACAAATGAAGACCAAGAGAGAAGTTATCGAATTAAGAAGGGTATTAGGCAGTGATGCAGTCTTTATCTTCAAGTGTTCAAGCTGTATTCAAAGAAGCCACGAAAGAATTAAAAGAAATGATAAGAAGTGGAAATACAATTCAGAGCCATTGGATATCAATGATAAAATCTACTGATGAAATTGTGATTCTCAGTGATAGTGGCGAACAATTAAAGGACCCATTGAACAGCACACACAATATAGATGGAGAGAGAACCATCCATGAGCAGCAGAAATGAGACTAGTGTTGATTTTATCATGGGAAGTGAAGGTCACGTAATAGACCAAAAGAAGAAATTTTGCTACCTCTGATGCAAAATAATGTATGATGGATAAAGCAAGGAGGATATAAGAAGCATAACAGCACGAGGACACACAGAATTCCTCATCAAAAGAAGTCTTCTACTTTCAACATTTTAATTTGAGGGGGAAATTTTTGAGGATTTATGTCTGGATCACAGAGTTGTATAGGAATGAATCATAGTGCTGCATCTGTGGCTAAATGCTTACACAATAGCAACCAGTAGCACACCCATGTCCCATGGGTGGCCAAGCATCAGTTATCATATCCTACCGCCAGTTTACATGTCGGTAAGTCCATTACCGACCAGCACATCTTGCGTGTTAGTAAATATGCTGGACAGCAACCAAACACGCTGATCTGTTGTCCACAAATTCTTTGGCTCCCGTCATGAAAGACACTAGGCTCAACGGCAGTAGTGTGCACATTCACAACCACAGCACTGCTATCTCAGACAATATTTCACCTTCAAGAGCCCCACACCCACAAGTAGGTCACAATGTATCTGTGCATCATATTTATGCTGGCTCACAACCACAGAAAGCCAAAACACAACATGCTCTGGGGTTTATGCAAATGCTGCTGTGGTCTGTGCATCCAGTCTCTCCTGGAATCTCCAGCAGCACGCTCTCTGACATCAGCCAGTCTATCAATTTTGGATCTTCCCCTCCAATGCTATGTGGAGCTGGCAGCAATCATTGACATGCAACACCCACCAATGGGCTATCACTGTCGATGCTGTCATTCCTGACTTTCCTTGCCAATGTTGTCGAACGACCTCAGTAGGCAAGCCTTTTCCTGTTCCAACAGAGCAACTTATGCTTCTCTTTCCTATACTTTTACATGTTCTGCCGCACGCTCAGTCATTGGAGGCTTTGATATCGAAGTGCCAGGACTAACTGCTAGTCGTCCCTTCCTGTTCTATTTCTTACTCAAGTGCTCCCACACTAATATACGCCCTCCAGGCACAGCAGATTTATATTTCAAGTGTTCCTGCAAGCATATACACTCTCCACACAGAATATTCCTCTTTCACCAGTTTTCCTGCACTCATAAACACCATCTGGGTGCAAGACTTTTACTTTTTGAATGCTCCTCCTCCCATCTGCGTCCCCTAGGTGCAATATTTCTACTTTTCAAGTGTTCTCGAACCTATAGCTGCCCTCCAGGTACAATGTGTTTATCATGTTCTTTCCAGTGTGTTCCCAAACTGCTCTCCACCCTTCACAGGTTTATGCATATTTCCAAAGTACTCACAAACACTATCAGCTCTCTGGGTGTGGTACATCTATTACTACTTTTGTTATCTTTTCAGATTCACTCCAGACAGTTTGCTCCCTGGCTGCCCCTAGCCACCCTGATCCACCCACAGCAGCCTCTAGAAGTGTCCAGTGACCCAGCCTATGGACATGGCCACTGGTCAACATCTCCGACACCTTGGGCCACTTCCTCAAGGCAGACACTGCGACAATTCCTTGTCCTCTGTCTCCTGATGGAAGAGTCATCATTTTTGGAAGGGGGGGGGGGGGGAGGAGGAAGAAGGCTGGGTCATCATTCTCCATGAAGATGGCTTTGGCATCTCTTACCTGGGGGGGGGGGGGGGAGGAGGGGGGGAGGGATGCTGTGCCTACAAAAGACATCAACCAGTCACATACTCCCAAACCATGGATAGCCATCCTCTGCAGCCAGCTTACGCATCAGCAAGTGCATCACGAAAAAGTGCCTGCCTCAGGTGTTAGGAAATACGCTGGACAGCAACCAAGTGGGCCATTTGTTGTACACAGAATTTTTGGCAGCTGTCATACGAAGGGTCAGGCTCACCAGCAGCAGCACACTCATTGACATCCACTGCGCTGCTATCAAAAGCACTATTTCACCTCCACATGTCATGTGTTTAGACGCAGTTTCCACTGTATCCGTGTGCCACAAACATATTTATGCCAGCACATAACCATGGAACACCAGTTCACATGGAGCTCTCCATGAACGAGGTCTCTGGGCTTAACAGTGACTGCTGCTGCAATCCATATATTAGAGTCTCTCCTGGAACCTCCAGCAGCCTGTTCTCTAATGTCAGCTAGTTTACTGACCTTGGACCTACATCTCCAATACTACGTTAAGCTACTGGTATTCGTCATGCTATACTGAGATCTAGCCTTAACCACAATAGACCTCCAGAACTTTGGTATTGTGGTGTGTCACAGCATTCCTTCAATCAGAGACAACTAGTGCACCATGTGAGACAGTAACTGTGAATCTAATAATTGTGACTCTGCCTTCCATGGCTGACACTCAACTGGAATTACCAGCTCTCACTCAATTCAAGGCAGAGAATTGACTGAGGACTTTTTTTGTGTCTGTTAATTAAGCTCCAATGAAGGATCTGTTTTCATCAATAAACTTGTTAATCACAGCCACCTGGGCATCAATTTTCTCGACGTCTAACCCAATGTGAGCCAGAACTCATG
Source organism: Schistocerca piceifrons (assembly GCF_021461385.2). Lineage (NCBI taxonomy): Eukaryota > Metazoa > Arthropoda > Insecta > Orthoptera > Acrididae > Schistocerca > Schistocerca piceifrons. Next base: position 496,603,238 of record NC_060138.1, on the reverse strand, counting down.
GACTGTTGGGAAACCAGAAAGGAACAAAAATCACAGCATTTCTGAACGGTAAGTATTGAAAGTATACAATAAGATAAGAAATAAGGAGATTCGCTGAAGTATTGGCACAGAATGGAATATGTAGAAAACACTAACAGACAAGACATCCATTATGACAAAAGGGAATAACTTCTGTGTAACTAGAAGGCATTGTAGAGGACAAAATACTGAAGGGAATATAATATATCCAACACAAAATTGAGGTGGAGAGACTGGTACACAAGAGAAAGCTGTGGCATGCTGCACATCAAAGCTTTCTTCAGCAAGGAAGTATTTTCCTTCCATTTCCTCTTTCCTCTCTGAAGAATGAATCTAATTTTTTTTACTGGGCTATATGGTTAGGACACTGCACCAGTATTCCTGTGGACTCCAGTTCAAACACTCATCTGGCTATCCAGATTTAGGTTTTCCATAGTAAAATCATTTTAGGTGACTGCCAAGGTGTTTCCTCTGAAAATATACAGCGAATTTCCTTCCCTTGCTTTCCCCATCTGAGCTTTTCCTCTGTCTCCAATGATTTTGTCATTAACAGGGCATTAAACACTAATCTTCCTTCCTTCCTTCTTTTGCGAATATTATCAATTTTCCACATCAAATTTTCCTTTTGAAACAATTTCAATACAACTGCGAAATCTGAGTTTCAAAATGTAACATTTTACTAATTGCAACGATGTTGACTTACAAGTTTTGTAACCCAATATATCCAAGGGCTGGAATGGTACAATATTTCATACAGGAACTGGAAATGGAGATGACAGATGAAAAACATACTCGTCTAGAGAATAGTGCGACACTAAGAACAAGTGAGACACTACCCCTTTCAAACATAAATGTTAATCCTTCAGTTCCCACATTTTATTGACAGAGAACCAGCAACTTCTTTAAATTCCTTAAAGTATTTATTAACTATTCTGTCACCAGTTGCAGTATTTATATTAGGCGACTAGTTTCGAACCTTACGGGTTCATTTTCAAACCTGGCCAACTGATGCTGCCTTGACTCCTGCTGATATGTAGTTCGATTTTGACTTGGTAAAAGGTATGTTTGGATTATGGCATGCATTCTGCTAACATTTATAAAGCATGTGTTGCCACTTTGATGTTTATTATTAAGATCAGGCACTATCAGTGCAGCCTCAGAAAACCAGACTTGGTTTGAAACTAGTGACCTAATACTGCAACAAATGCTTTAAGGAATAAATGTTAATTCTGAATGCTTACAGCTACAGGCCACAATTTCTAGTTTCTTTTCTATAATAAGGTCCAAAATAATGTCACACATAAATGAAAAACAGACAAGTCATTCAGAGCCACACACAGATGGAGGAGTCATGGATGTAGGCTACAAATGGAGTACAAAGGAAATGGTGACAAACTTGTTACGATACGTATAAATGTAAATAAAATCTGGTATTTTATCTAGCCAAATTATTGCAACTAAACCATTCTCTTTTTTCTCTCTCTCACTACAAAATGGTACAAAAAAATGGAACACACAGTATAATTTTATAACATACCTCTTGCACTGAGTTGAAAACAGGCAGGTTTAGATGGGTTTTTCCACCTTTACCAGGGGAAACACCTCCAACAAGGTTTGTCCCATAATCAATAGCTTGCTGGCTATGGAATGTTCCTTGTTTTCCAGTAAATCCCTGGCAAATGACTTTAGTGGATGAAGTCAATTTGAGGTTGGGCCTTGTTGATGTGTAGTTTGTTCTGACACAATTCAACCTTGGAGCTACGACAATGAAACAATATATATAACATTCTAAAACAAACTGATGGAAAATTCAAGATAGACTATAATTACATGCATGAGCAAAGAGCACTACTTGTTAAATAAGATAGGCTGAGCAGCAGACAAGCATGCAGAAAATGACTATTACGAGGTTTTCAAGTTACAACCCCCACCCCTCCTCCCCTTCCCTCTCTCTCTCTCTCTCTCTCTCTCTCTCTCTCTCTCTCTCTCTCTCTCTCTCTCTCTCCCCAGCCCAAGTACGGCAAGCATAGGTGGTAGCTGGGATGGGTTATGTGGTGGATGTACAAGAAGTGAGGGGGGAAGACAATAATGAATATGACAAGAGATTGAGCTCGTATGTACCAAATATGTGAGTGCACAATAATTTCCTGGTATCTACATAGGTAGGCAGGATACAGAACTACTAAGAGAAACAGAGATATGGCTGTATGTTGTTGTTTGTGACAAACATGCTAATAATAAATTTGCTGTTTCAGAAATGCTTTTGTAAGTCATTGTTTGCAGTATTATAACCTGTCACAGTATCCCTCCAGAATGTTTCACCTCAAAACCTGACAGTTTCATTGTGTGATACCAGAACATTCTATTTTATTTCAGACATCCCATATATCAACAAAGAGCAAACAAACAAGAATGACGATTTAGCCATACCAACTCATTATGTTCTCAGACTTACTGACTCAGCAACAGGGAGCAATCTAAATGTGACAACTGATTCACTTCAAACGAGTTGGCAGAGAAATTGTCTGAGAGAAACATTAGTTGGTACATTACGTAAAAATAACAGTGAGATACCGTTATCCAAGTTGTCAATGGCCTCAGCTGGAACTGTAAAGTTTATCGATCAAGACAACGAAATGATGATTTCCTTCACCCCTAAAAAGAACTTTAAAAAATATCCTAATGTCAATAATGCACCAAAGTGGAACAATAAGTTATGAATCAAGCAAGCAAGAAGTTGTTGAATTCTATAAGCTAACAAAAGGTGGAGTGACCGTGTTGGACAAACTCTGCAAACACAATATTACCAAATGGAAAACTCAAAGGTGGCCATGAGATACTTCTGTGAAATGTTAGATATTGCAGCTATGAACAGTTTCATTTTATTACAATGTAATAAACACCAAGATTCACTCCCAGTACGTGCATGGTCCATGTTCCTAAAAAATCTTGCATTGAGTTTGACCAAATTGGTGATAGAAAAAAGAATGCCCAATCCACGTACTTCCAGAGCCCTTCACGCGACAACTGCCAATGTGTTATGAGGGAAAAAAAAATTTTTGTTTTGTCAAAAAAGATAGGACTTGTGTTTCATTTTGTGTAGGTGCTTTGATTTGGATTTGATGACCATTAAATGCTAACGGTTACACATTATGTCTACAAACGGGAGTCTTGTCATATCATACAATCAGTAAATGTTATTATTCAATAATAATATTCATTGTGTATCTATATCCACACAAACCTCATGGAAAAGGGAGCAGGTCAGATCCGATCTGACAGTACTGTCTATTTCGTCTCCAACCTCTCTCCCTTTGGAGGATAAAACATGTCTTCAGTTTTTGAGGTAATAAACACTAAAAAGAAAAATTTTACATTTATTTACAATGAGCGCATTACTGCACTGAATTACGAAAGTCTGATTTTACACACACACACACACACTCTCTCTCTCTCTCTCTCTCTCTCTCTCTCTCTCTCTTGGCCCACTAAGAAATTCATTTATGGAATTGAAAGTGTTGGCCACCATTACATCCCTTAGTCTCCTCTTGAACTGGTCTTTATTGAGAGTTAAACTGTCTATGGCTACTGAAATGTGTGTTTCTGAATAATGGGCAACTTTCTGAGACAAAGTAAGTGACTTTCAATGTCTGAATATTATTATTCTTTCTGTCTTTTAAGTACTGGTTCCATAAACTGAATTGTTGGTTTGAAAAAGATACATATTTTAATGACAAATTTCATAGAGGAAGAATATATTGGGAAGCAGTGGATAACACCAATAGTTCACTAAACAGAGTGTTCTTGAGTTTACACTACAACTAATTCTTATTACATGTTTTTGGATATGCAAAACTTAAACCTGGCTTGACAGATTACTTCAAAAAGGCATCTCATATGAAATTATGGAATGGAGTACACATAACATGGCAGTTTCTTTCATTTTTATATCCCGTATCAGACACCATTCACATTGCAAATAGAGATTTGTTTAGGCACTTCAGCATTTGTTTGGTGTGCTCCTCCCAGTTTAATTTATTATTAAGCTCCAATCCCCAAGAATTTAACACTGTTCACTTCTTCTGATTGTTTGTTATCATATTTTAGGCATAAAGTAGTGGGAAACGTCTTACAAGTTCTGAACTGCAAGTAGTGTGTTTTTCAAAAGTTTAGTGACAAACAATTGGTTAGGAACCATTTACTAATGTCCATGAAAATTTGATCAAACAAACGTTCTAAGACTACATTTTATGTACTATTTACTGCAATGTTTGCATCATCGGCAAAGAAAATAAACTTGGCATCTGATACTATCACAGATGAGCAATCATTGATGTACACAAGAAAAAAGGCCCTAACATGGGACCTTGTGGGATGTCTACATCTACATCTACATCTACATTGATACTCCGCAAGCCACCCAACGGTGTGTGGCAGAGGGCACTTTACGTGCCACTGTCATTACCTCCCTTTCCTGTTCCAGTCGCGTATGGTTCGCGGGAAGAACGACTGTCTGAAAGCCTCCGTGCGCGCTCTAATCTCTCTAATTTTACATTCGTGATCTCCTCGGGAGGTATAAGTAGGGGGAAGCAATATATTCGATACCTCATCCAGAAACGCACCCTCTCGAAACCTGGCAAGCAAGCTACACCGCGATGCAGAGCGCCTCTCTTGCAGAGTCTGCCACTTGAGTTTATTAAACATCTCCGTAACGCTATCACGGTTACCAAATAACCCTGTGACGAAACGCGCCGCTCTTCTTTGGATCTTCTCTATCTCCTCTGTCAGACCGATCTGGTACGGATCCCACAATGATGAGCAATACTCAAGTATAGGTCGAACGAGTGTTTTGTAAGCCACCTCCTTTGTTGATGGACTACATTTTCTAAGGACTCTCCCAATGAATCTCAACCTGGTACCCGCCTTACCAACAATTAATTTTATATGATCATTCCACTTCAAATCGTTCCGCACGCATACTCCCACATATTTTACAGAAGTAACTGCTACCAGTGTTTGTTCCGCTATCATATAATAAAGGATCCTTCTTTCTATGTATTCGCAATACATTACATTTGTCTATGTTAAGGGTCAGTTGCCACTCCCTGCACCAAGTGCCTATCCGCTGCAGATCTTCCTGCATTTCGCTACAATTTTCTAATGCTGCAACTTCTCTGTATACTACAGCATAATCCGCGAAAAGCCGCGTGGAACTTCCGACACTATGTACTAAGTCATTTATATATATTGTGAAAAGCAATGGTCCCATAACACTCCCCTGTGGCACGCCAGAGGTTACTTTAACGTCTGTAGACGTCTCTCCATTGATAACAACATGCTGTGTTCTGTTTGCTAAAAACTCTTCAATCCAGCCACACAGCTGGTCTGATAATTCCGTAGGCTCTTACTTTGTTTATCAGGCGACAGTGCGGAACTGTATCGAACGCCTTCCGGAAGTCAAGAAAAATAGCATCTACCTGGGAGCCTGTATCTAATATTTTCTGGGTCTCATGAACAAATAAGGCGAGTTGGGTCTCACACGATCGCTGTCACAAGTAACTAATACATATGTCTTTCCTGATGGCACCCTGCTTCATGTCAGACATACGATCTGCACCATTTTGCATAGTTTCCTGTAATACTTTACTCTATTTAACATGATATAGTGATTTACACACGGCATGTTAGTATTCTGTGTGTTTTATATTTTGAGATACTGATTTGCACTGGATTACCATGACATTTCCTACATCTTGGTGAGATGGTTCTTGGATGAATTGGTGTACCATTCACACACAGTGATAAACACACTGTCCAGTTGTTTGTTCATCACAAGTGCCATATAAAGCAGTAAGAACAGGGGGAAAAAGTTCTGATCTTTTGTCACATCAATAAGGATTTGAACAAGAAGGGAAAGGAATGACTGTTCATATCTTGGAGTTCTTTGATTTTTTTTGTAGGTTTCACATTAAGAAGTTGGTTCAAATGGCTCTGAGCACTATGGGACTTAACATCTGTGGTCATCAGTCTCCTAGAACTTATAACTACTTAAACCTAACTAACCTAAGGACATCACACACATCCATGCCCTAGCAGTCGCGCGGTTCCGGACTGAAGCGCCTAGAACCGCTAGACCATCGCAGCCGGCAAGAAGCTGGTAATATGAACAAAAACACTATATTGCTGTTGCCATAATTCTATTCAACTGTGAACCACACAGAATGAAACTTCTTTTGTAAACAGTTGCTGATTTTCCAGCTACATTACTTACCACTGTCATTCTATGTAAACAGAAGCTTCGTATTACAGATGTATACCCTGAGAAAAGAGCAAATATCTGCATCTGATACAGTGTTTCACTATCGCTGTTAGTTTTTGCATGCCTTCCACACACTTTCATAGATTTCTATCTTCCTTATGGAGCAAATGAATTAGTCCTTGCACAATAAAATCTATAAATATGCTAAGGAGCACTCAAATTCATCGTTCATCTTCATCAATGAAAATAAGTTATTTATATATCTTCCGTCATTTCCCTTGTTCTATCTATTCACGTAACTTGTTCAATATCGCACAATAAAACACTTACAGGGTATAGACTTGTATGCCCTTTGAAAGCCCATTTAACATACAGGACATGAGCCGCCACGCCCCCAGCCTTCCTTCTAAATGTGTAGACTGCTTTACCAAATTCCTGTGTTATTTAAATGCTTGTCAGACAAATCTAAATCAATTTCTTCAATAATACAACCGCCACCTTCGCCTTGCCCTTCACGCTAAAAATTTTTTTGGAGCAATTAAATTACAACAGTAATACCACGAATATTACTCATACTTAATTAAGTTATAATTTAACAACATAATTAATTAAAGCGAGACTGAAACTGCAAAATCCTTTGCATTTTACCTCCTGTGCGGAGAAACCCTCTCACCGCGGCAGCCATTTCCAATCTGCAAGTGAAGGTACTAATACTTATTTTCTTTCTTAAATTAAATCTTTGGACCTTCTTTAAGCTTTTTTATAACAAATATAAACAGATCGTGTTTGGCGTAACTAATATGTAGCTATTGACCGTGTGCAAATAATATAAATAAGTAATCTAATCTGATCTTGTTCGTCCTATTGGACTTCATCCAAATGTCAATGACTTTCGTAGCTCTGAATTGCCGTACAAAACATGTGCCTGTGGAATGCTGTAACAACTGGTACATGAATTTTACCAGATATATCGGAGGTTGTTTGATCTATGCTCTCTCAGAATATGGTTTAATAGGTGATCACTTTCCCCGATTCCCATCGCTTGTGGGTAGCAAAAATCTTTGACAAAATGAGTGGCGGACTGGCGCCAAGTAAAAGCACTGTTTACATATCAAATTTGCCGTTTTCGTTGACAAACAATGATTTGCATAAAATATTTGAAAAATATGGAAAAGTAGTGAAGTAAGTATGGCGTCTGAGACTATAATTACACGATTGCTATTTTTCGATTAAATGTGCTGCATGTTGTCCAAGTTATATTTGTAATTGTTGAAATACCATAGCTTACGTCGAAATAGGCGTTTGCGAACACTACATGTAATTGCTCTTATGTTATCTTTTACGGTGGTTACCTGTTTGCCCAATTAAGAGTTTTTTCAAAATATTTGATCATGAGACGTCAAAACTGAAGTACGAGTTAGTGAACAACGGAAGTTGGTGATCACTTTTGTTGGAAAAGGGTGACAACGTAGTAGCACTGTTGGATGACAGTATTTTTAGTCGAATTTATGCTTTCATAAAAATGTCTGCCTTCCGCAACCCTCGAACATTACACCCTGGAGTTACGTTCGTACAATACTTTACTCGCTGTGAGATAGAATTTATAATAGGCTTACGCCTTTCTCACTTGAATAAGCTGTTTGTTCAACCAGATTTAGGAACTAGCTTTGCCTCCAGTTTCCGGTAAGGAGAAGGCGACATCAGCGTTCCTGGAAAATTAATTTTTCTTATACAACACCCAAATTTTATGTGATGGTTTCAGAATTGTGGAGGAATAAGTCTTATTTCAGCATTCATCAGGTGTAAGTAAACTAGCCACATAGTACATCTTTCCTTCAAATTCTTGTTCAGTTCCTTCAATTAGTTCTGCAGGGGTTCTTCAGGCAGACAAGCAGAACTTGAAGGTTGTGTAAAAACTGTTTTACAGGCCAAATTGCTCCAGGCAAATGTGGGGTTGGTGCCTTTGAAAGAGCATAGCCGATTTCATAGTCAGAACTTCTGCTCCATCTCTAATGGCTTCTTTCTATAACGATGGGTGGTTTTATACTAATCTTCCTTATTTTTTGGTCTATCTCCATTGTATAGAGGTAGTGATTCCCAAAGATCCTTCTTTTAAGAAACTAAAAGAGTTGTTCGATTACTGTATTATGTGCCAGTAAGAACATGCACTCAGATATTTAAGTTAGAAATGTTTATTGCAATGGTATTATGCTGAAAAGACGCATACAAATGTTAGTTTCTTATGTTTGAAGACAAGCAGTGATCTACGTATCGTGATTGTTGTGTCAATTCTTACAAAAGGGGATATCCCTACGAATAGCTAGGGTGAAGTGGGGTAAGTGTAACCATGTGGTTAGTGTAACCATGGCTTATGGTGCCTTAAAGAAGCTGTATTTTTACCTCTGACCTATCACACATATTAATTTACTCCTTTCTTTGTTATATTTAACCATAAGTTGTCAAATCTGACATAAATTGGTAATTAATTTTTGGACTTGAATTGACGTCTACATTTTCACTCTGCGAGCGAGTGACATGCTCAGAATTTGGTAGTCTGTCATTCTTGCAGTTTTAAAGATAACTGCACAATTTTTTGGTTACAAACTAACTTTTGCATGACAATTTCAAATACGAGATTCATTTTACTCTACTTATACAGCTCTTGATATGCCAGGCATGGTTACACTTACCCCAACTTTTTCCTCTGTGGGGCAAGTGTAACCAACAGGCTGGGGCAAGTGTAACCAGGGGGGGTTACACTTGCCCCAAACAAACTTACCGGAAAAGATTTATTTATTTAAGCCGTAACCTTGTTTTTGCTATCACACTAGATCAACTAAACTGGCCTTCCTGTACATATGGAGTTTGTGTGAGATATATTTTAGTTTTTATTTAAGTCTACTATATTTTTAAACCACATTTCCTTTTATAAAATATGACACAGTCCGATAGTGTAGTCCCACTGGTAAAACAAAGAAGGAAAGAATTGCACCAGGAGCTGAAGTTATCACTTTTCAAGATGCCATCTATAAAGAAAGAGATTTCAAAGGAAACAAGAATAATAAGGAGAAAGCAAAACGAAAGAGCATTATCGACATAAAAAAGGGCTTGGTAATGAAAAGTAAATCTTCCAAACAAAGTGCTGTTACTTTATCCGAAATGGCATTTGGGAATGTTGTGGAAAAAAATCCCTGATTGCTCATGTGGGTAACAAGAAAAAAAAAAAAAGACTGGAAGTTGAATCAACAAGTGAAGAAAGTGAAACTGAAGGAGGCCTATCTTTAATAAGTGGTGATGAAGAAAATGATACCATAACAACACTGGATGATCTCAGGAAAGAAATTATAAACTGTGAAGAAGAAAAAGAGGCAAGCTTTTTTGAAGCCAAAGATAAAATTACAGTTGGAAACTATGTTCTGGTAGCTTTTGCAACAAAATGTAAGAAGGTTCATTTTATTGGCCATGTTACCAAAATTAGTGATTTAGGAGATCCAGAAGTGATTTTCCTCAGATGCAAAAATAAGACAAAGCAAGGCACCACATTCTACTGGCCTGATAGAAGAGATGAGACGGAAGTTCCATCCTCTGACGTCATTCCAGTGATGCCTGAGCCTACTTTGAGTCGCAGGGGAGACCTGACATTTGGTGTTACATTTTATTCATACAAGATTCAGTGACTAAATAACAGTTACGGCATAAGTGTGAATATAATAAGTTGAATTAGGGCAGTTTAGCATTAAACACAAATTGCCAACAACTTGAGTTCAATTACCATGAAAAATAATAGACAGTGGACTTATAAAGTGAATTTTTCATTTCCCTTGATACTAAATATTTTATTATTTTTGTTAAATTGCCTACTAAAGAAAAAATATTACTTTTGTAGAATTTAAACTAATAAATTACTGGCCTAAAACAAAAATAAATCATCTATGAAGCATTCTGTTTCAGTGTTTTATGGTTTAGGCTAACACTTATTTTTTAGTTTAGCTAACATTTTCTGTGTATTTCATAATATACAAAGAGGTGTGTGCTAAAAAGTTCATATCTTGAGTAAAATTTGAGATATTTTAATAATTTAAAAATCATCAAGTTCAGTAAAAATTGGGTAATCAGGTCACTTACCCCAAGTCTCTTTTACAATGCTCTGTATGGGTACAACAATGCGGGGTTACACTTGCCCCGAACCATGGGGCAAGTGTAACCTCGCAGCACAAAATTTTGAAAACAATTAATTGACCATATAATTTCTTTTTTCAAAAACAAAATGTAGATTGTTTGAAAGTCAATAAGTTAAACTTTAAGCATGAAAAATTTCTAAATCATATCTTCAATAACAAGTTGGCAATTTGGTGTCAAAGTTGAACTATGCCAAAACGTGGTTACACTTACCCCACTTCACCCCACATCATTCATAACAATTTTAAGAGAGTGACATATTGGCGGACAACTCATAAATGAAATGCCAGCCTTCTCATTACAGTTACGTAGAGTGGCCTCCAATATGAAACTTGATTTTATTTGTGCCTGTACGTAGGTTCAGTTATTTGGTATCCCTCCCAGTCCCCTCCCCTCAAACACACACATACACATAATGCTGAGTATAATAATGTAAAGCTATCAAGTGAAGGGTACCAAAAGTACTCTCATTTATACATTGTGATGTAGCATGCACAATATATATATATATCGATGAAAATCGTAAATCCTTGCAAGTTAAAAATAAACGTGCTCTACGCACAACTGAATATAATAAATGTTACATGTCGCCAGGAGCTAAATTCACTTCCCAGTCATTAATTTGCAGAGAGGGTGAAAATCAGATATTATAATTTATAGCATTGCTAGAATTTCAACGGAGCTTTATTATTAGCAACCATTATAGTTACTGGTAAGAGGTGCATGACCTTGCCGTTAGTGGGGAAGCTTGTGTGCCTCAGCGACACAGATAGCCGTACCGTAGGTGCAACCACAACGGAGGGGTATCTGTTGAGAGGCCAGACAAACGTATGGTTCCTGAAGAGGGGCAGCAGCCTTTTCAGTAGTTGCAGGGGCAACAGTCTGGATGATTGACTGATCTGGCCTTGTAACATTAACCAAAACGGCCTTGCTGTGCTGATACTGCAAACGGCTGAAACCAAGGGGAAACTACACCCGTAATTTTTCCCGAGGGCATGCAGCTCTACTGTATGGATAAATGATGATGGCGTCCTCTTGGGTAAAATATTCTGGAGGTAAAATAGTCCCCCATTCGGATCTCCGGGCGGGGACTACTCAGGAGGATGTCGTTATCAGGAGAAATAAAACTGGCGTTCTACAGATCGGAGCGTGGAATGTCAGATCCCTTAATCGGGCAGGTAGATTAGAAGATTTAAAAAGGGAAATGGATAGGTTAAAGTTAGATATAGTGGGAATTAGTGAAGTTCGGTGGCACGAGGAACAAGATTTTTGGTCAGGTGAATACAGGGTTATAAATACAAAATCAAATAGGGGTAATGCAGGATTAGGTTTAATAATGAATAAAAAAATAGTTCGGGTAAGCTACTACAAACAACATAGTGAACGCATTATTGTGGCCAAGATAGACACGAAGCCCACACCTACAACAGTAGTACAAGTCTATATGCCAACTAGCTCTGCAGATGATGAGGAAATTGATGAAATGTATAATGAGATAAAAGTTATTATTCAGGTAGTGAAGGGAGACGAAAATTTAATAGTCATGGGTGATTGGAATTCGAGAGTAGGAAAAGGGAGAGAAGGAAACATACTAGGTGAATATGGATGGGGGCTAAGAAATGAAAGAGGAAGCCGCCTGGTAGAATTTTGCACAGAGCATAACTTAATCATAGCTAACACTTGGTTCAAGAATCATGAAAGAAGGTTGTATACATGGAAGAACCCTGGAGATACTAGAAGATATCAGATAGATTATATAATGGTAAGACAGATTTAGGAACCAGGTTTTAAATTGTAAGACATTTCCAGGGGCAGATGTGGACTCTGACCACAATCTATTGGTTATGAACTGTAGATCAAAACTGAAGAAACTGCAAAAAGGTGGGAATTTGAGGAGATGGGATCTGGATAAACTGAAAGAACCAGAGGTTGTAGAGTGTTTCAGGAAGAGCATAAAGGAACAATTGACAAGAATGGGGGAAAGAAATATAGTAGAAGAAGAATGGAAAGCTTTGAGGGATGAAGTGGTGAAGGCAGCAGAGGATCAAGTAGGTAAAAAGACGAGGGCTAGTAGAAACCCTTGGGTGACAGAAGAAATACTGAATTTAATTGATGAAAGGAGAAAATATAAAAATGCAGTAAATGAAGCAGGCAAAAAGGAATACAAACATCTCAAAAATGAGATCGACAGGAAGTGCTAAATGGCTAAGCAGGCATGGCTAGAGGACAAATGTAAGGATGTAGAGGCTTACTTCACTAGGGGTGAGATAGATACTGCCTACAGGAAAATTAAAGAGACCTTTGGAGAAAAGAGAACCACTTGTATGAATATCAAGACCTCAGATGGAAACCCAGTTCTAAGCAAAGAAGAGAAAGCAGAAAGGTGGAAGGAGTATATAGAGGGACTATACAGGGGCGATGTTCTTGAGGACAGTATTATGGAAATGGAAGAGGATGTAGATGAAGATGAAATGGAAGATATGATACTGCGTGAAGAATTTGATAGAGCACTGAAAGACCTAAGTCGAAACAAGGCCCCGGGAATAGACAACATTCCATTAGAGCTACTGACAGCCTTGGAAGAGCCAGTCCTGACAAAACTCTACCATCTGCTGAGCAAAATGTATGAGACAGGCGAAATACCCTCAGACTTCAAGAAGAATATAATAATTCCAATCCCAAAGAAAGCAGGCATTGACAGATGTGAAAATTACCGAACTGTCAGTTTAATAAGTCACGGATGCAAAATACTAACGCGAAATCTGTACAGACGAATGGAAAAACTGGTAGAAGCCGACCTCGGGGAAGCTTAGTTTGGATTCCGTAGAAATATGGGAAAATGTGAGGCAATACTGACCCTACGACTTATCTTAGAAGCTGGATTAAGAAAAGGCAAACCTACGTTTCTAGCATTTGTAGACTTGGAGAAAGCTTTTGACAATGTTGACGGGAATAATCTCTTTCAAATTCTGATGGTGGCAGGGGTAAAATACAGGGAGCGAAAGGCTATTTACAATTTGTACAGAAACCAGATGGCAGTTACAAGAGTCGAGGGCCATGAGAGGGAAGCAGTGGTTGGGAAGGGAGTGAAACAGGGTTGTAGCCTCTCCTCAATGTTATTTAATCGGTATATTGAGCAAGCAGTAAAGGAAACAAAAGAAAAATTCGGAGTAGGTATTAAAATCCATGGAGAAGAAATAAAAACTTAAAGGTTTGCTGATGACGTAGTTCTGTCAGAGACAGCAAAGGACTTAGAAGAGCAGTTGAACGGAATGGACAGTGTCTTGAAAGGATATAAGATGAACATCAACAAAAGCAGAACGAGGATAATGGAATGTAGTCGAATTAAGTCGGGTGATGCTGAGGGAATTAGATTAGGAAATGAGACACTTAAAGTAGTAAAGGAGTTTTGCTATTTGGGGAGCAAAATAACTGATGATAGTCGAAGTAGAGAGGATATAATATGTAGACTGGCAATGGCAAGGAAAGCGTTTCTGAAGAAGAGAAATTTGTCAACATCGAGTATAGATTTAAATGTCAGGAAGTCGTTTCTGAAAGTATTTGAATGGAGTGTAGCCATGTACGGAAGTGAAACATGGACAATAAATAGTTTGGACAAGAAGAGAATAGAAGCCTCTGAAATGTGTTGCTACAGAAGAATGCTGAAGATTATATGGGTAGATTACGTAACTAATGAGGAAGTATTGAATAGGATTGGAGAGAAGAGCAGTTTGTGGCATAACTTGACAAGAAGAAGGGATCGGTTGGTAGGACATTTTCTGAGGCATCAAGGGATCACCAATTTAGTACAGGAGGGCAGTGTGGAGGGCAAAAATCGTAGAGGGAGACGAAGAGATGAATACACTAAGCAGATTCAGAAGGATGTAGACTGCAGTACGTATTGGGAGATGAAGAAGCTTGCACAGGATAGAGTAGCATGGAGAGCTGCATCAAACCAGTCTCAGGACTGAAGACCACAACAACAACAAGAGGTGCATTCATATCAGATTTTCTGCGGGTATTCTGACAGAACATTTCTGATTACTTGTTAAAATTTTCCCCTCCAATTCATGAGTTTTTGGTTTGATACAGCAATGGGCTGAGTAGTTCTGTCATGTGGAGTGGGCAATGGGAGAAAAGAAATGGGGAACGTGAGGTTTAGACAAGGGTGGCTGACAGCCAGGAGGAAGGGGCAACAGGTGCATGAGATAAGCACGCATGTGGAGTTCTGTTCAGGGCACAATGATGTGGAGGACCTGATTGGTAAAAAAACATAAAAAAGATAGGCTGTGGAGAGGAGTGTGTGAGTGCTGCATAACTGACATTAGGATCATGGAGCAGGAGAGGATTTGGGAGTGAGACAAAGGTTAGTGGAGATGGGGGCTCGGAGTATTATTTGATCTAAGAGTGTCTTGCAAGGATAATTCCCACCTGTGTAACTAAGAGAATCTGCTAGTGGGTGGCAGGAATGGGGTTTGCATGGAGTTCGAAACAATCACAGATATTGAGAATGCTGTGATTCACAGAATGTTCAGCTACTAGGTGGTTAACCCTATTTTTGGCCTGTTTGGCAGTGCTCATTCATTCAAGTGGACAGCTTGATGATGATTTTGCCCATGTAAAATGCCATGCAGAAGTTATAGTAGAATAGTATATGATATGACTGATTCCTACATGGCTTTGTCTATGATGGGGTAGGAAATGCCTGTGATGGAAGGAAGGGGACTGAGGAATATATGCAGCATAAGTATGCACTACAATACATAGTAATGTGGATGAGGTTGGCGATGGAATACCACTTTGAGAGGCGTGGCAAGGAAATAGTTGAAGCTGTGGTGAGGAATATGGTTACGTTGTTCCAATCCAGATTGATAGTGGGTAAAGAAGGAGCTGCAGTCGGTTCTTGGGGTAGTCAGAAGATGTAATGTTATTTCAGCAGTGTTCACCTGCCCAAGAATAGACACCAAGTAAGTCATGGACCATACATACCCCAAGATTAGTCACTCCCCCCCCCTCAACGACATTGTTCTTGATGTATGATATGTGATAAAACTTCTGATTTCTGATGTTTCTTCTGCTATTGCAGATCCCAGGCACCACTGGCCACTATGCAAGCAGCACTACATCAGGCAGTTTGCTTCAGATGCAACCAAATGAAAATTAGTATCAGATCTATCTGGCAATAAACATTTGACAACCTTTCCTGTTTCATCTGTCACTCACTCAAAAGATAGCAGTGTCATTTCGTGTAGGGTGAAACTTTTTTTAAAAGTCTAAAACCCTTCCTGTTCCTTTGTTTATTTGCAAATTGACAAAGCTCACATTGTGAAACATCTGCTGTATACAGTGTCATACTCAGATCGACCTTTTTTTTACGCTTATTTTCATGTTAATACTTCAATGCAAAAGGTTTCATCCACAACCATGGAATGACCCAGTATATGCCAGGATGACCATGCAGTAACCACTAATCATAAGTACTTATCTTGATGATGGCTGCTTATAGTAGCTGCTAAAATGGCAGTTGTTTTATCAGGTGATGTAGTCACACTCCACAGAAGAATAGAAATTGACTGTGGCCACAAAAGCCTATGTTTCTATATTAGTCACTTCATTTAGACATAAGATTTCAAATTCCAACTTCTTTGCCTTTGATATGTTTAAACTTGTAGAGAGTCAGTCTCTCTCTCTCTCTCTCTCTCTCTCTCTCTCTCTCTCTCTCTCTCTCTCAAGCTAAGGCTAATAGTAGCCAGAGTGTTAAAAAGACTACGAAGGTTCTTCTGCTAGGGGAAAGACATGGTAGTACAGAACACCCTGGGAGTGAATTCAAAGTATTTGTATGTCCTTGGGCCAGAGGTCACAAAAGTTTTTCACAGTGGCCCTGGTAACTGACAAAATGAGGAGTGTGGTTTGCATCATCATTCTGTACAATACTTGCAAACCAGAATGAAAACCCTGGGGGAAAAAAAGATGAAAAACTAAGTTAAGAGCTCTGTGTTATTCATGGCTGAATGGCACACAATGCACAAAAAACAGGAACAGTCAACATATTTATTTATTAAAAAGTTGTAAAAGAAGGCAACATTAGCAAAAAGATAATTACATCAGACCTAGTGTGCAAACATGTAAATCTATAAAAGAAAACAGTAAAAAACGTTAGTGAGATAAGTGACACTGAAGGGTGGCTTTCAATATTTCATCAATGATTGTTTTGATATTGCTGCATCTAATATTTAATAAGGGAATTGCTTTCATCAGTTGATCTCGGTCAATGTTCTGACTTCATATACTTCATTTTTGAAAATGTTTGCTCACAGACATAAGTTGTTCCAAATTCTGTTGCCTTACCAGTGACCAGTATCAAATTCTTCAGTTTGGCAAACTCAACATCTAGTAAGAAACAGTTGAATTTAAAAAGTTTTCTTTCAACAAGCCATTTGTTTGCAAATCAGTGAGCACCAACTGTAGTTTAACTGGCAAACATTTAAGATTACAATCAGACAGATTCTTGAACAGAAGAATGTCACACACTATTCTGTCAAGATCTGAACTTCTCTCCACTTCTTCAAGTCACGAGTAATTTTTTTTTGGAAAAGCAAGGTTGACATCCTCAAAATTATTTGAAACATTGAAAATGAGAAAGTTTTCTCCTTCAAACAATCCTTTAATGATGCTGTAAAGGTTACAGATGAAGTTATCCCTATCGAAAGTTTCAAGTTCATTTCATTTTATTCATGTGGAATGTGATGTCAACCAAAAATTACAACTTCGACAGCCAGGTAGGATCTAAGAGCTGTGGATCAGCCCTGTCTTTTTTAGGGAGAACAATATCTATTTTTTTTTTTTTTGGGGGGGGGGGCGGTTTGTAAAAATGAAACAGGAGTTTACCGCAGCTGAACTACCTCACTGCTGGGTGATAACTCGCAGAATTCAGAATTAATTTCTCCAATAAAAGCCTGGAAGTGACAGTGATTAAGTGCATATTCACAAACAAAGTACACAGCAGAAACAACTGATTTCAGTACACAAAGATATATCCAAGTCTTTCCCACAGAGCGTGTTCCGATGCATGATGCAGTGTTTGAACAGAGCAAGTGGAATTTACAAATCTTCCAAATGAGTCCTGAGCTACCCCACCAGACCCTTCCTCACTCCACCCACATTTTTTACTCCAACAGCTTTAACACCTCAAAGGTCATTCTGTTGAAGCAAAATTTTTGTGCCTCAATGAAAATTTCTTGCCCAGTTTCATGCATGCTTCAAACAGATGCAAACTCATCTGTTATCTGAAAGTCTAAATTGATACCACCAATGAACACGAGTTGTTGTGACATACTCGAGTAATCAGTAGATTAGCGCCAGAGAATACCACAAGAAGTTCCTAGTGTTCTCGTGTAGCTGTAGCATTATTTTCTCTCCAGTTATTCTGTTCTGTGCACAGCTGAACTTGCTGAAAGGCTTCCTGAAAACACATATCTTTGCTGTTTCCACCATACACTCTTTGATAAAGTTGCCATCAGTAAATGGTTTTTCCCATTCTGTTATTTTGTGCACTATTTTGTAACTCACACCAGTGACAGATTCATTCCTCAAAATGAAAAATACATTGAATTATAAACATAATTAAAGTCTTGGAAGGGTGAAAAATAAGCAGATGTTACAACAAACAAGAAAATCTAGGTGCAATAATTTAAAATCGAACATAAGAAGTGTAAGGCACATAGGAACTTGGAGGTCTCCACACACATGAAGATCTAGTTTCTAAAAATACTATTTAAACTTAAATTTTATCATATCACCTCATGTACTGTCAGTGTGCCCAGATGAATTGACATCGTGAACCACATCTTGCCCACAAGCCCTAGTTTGGTGATCACTACCTTAGACCATTTAGCACAACAGTATTGGATATGTTAGAAATAATATAAACATGTATGAAATACATACAACGTAGGGTAGGATCAGGTAAGGATAGGGTAGGAAGTTACCTTGGTCGTATCAACTATTCTTAGATTTACCTTAGCAGCATGAGAAAACCTAAGTCAGGATGGCTGGAGAGTGTATGAACCCTGTTCCTTCTGATTGGGAGTCTGATGCGTTAACACTGGTTAGCCACTTGGCTCAGTACAAGATTGGAAAGCAAACCATATGAAATCAATAATATAACTAAAACATGAAATTTTGATATGATGCACTTCTGAAACATTGAAAACAGATGAACATATTATGTAACACTGCTGAAAAGTGTAACATTTGAATACCTGTGACAACCCTATATCCATCACAACTAACCTTGCAACCAATCCCTTCTCTTGTAACGCTGCTGAAAAGTGTAACATTTGAATACCTGGCAACACTATATCCATCACAACTAACTTTGCAACCAATCCCTTCTCTGAAGAGGTATATTGCAATGGATCTGGAACAGATAAAGCAGGAAACCAACAGCAGAAACATTCTTGTGCAAAGATAAACACAGCATAAATGGTACATCTGATAACAAGGGGTATTTGTATCTTGTCACAGAGCTTGGCTAGGGCTCACTGCAAGCCCCTGTTTAAAAAGTTGTGTTTGGTTACTGTATCCTTCTTGTACATATACAAATATTGTGTTGATGACAAGAGCTAGATATGATAAGCTGCTAACCAACTCCGATTACCACAGTTATAGTACTCACAACTATGAGTCCCTCCATATAGAACAAATTAGAATGACCCATCCTGAAAAGTATCTGTGCCATGTTAGTGTCGTTATTTATAATTCATGGGCAACATACTTGTTGAGAAATGCCATGATACTCACCTCATGGTGGTTTGCAGAGTATAGATGTAGAAGTGTTTCTACAATGTAAATGAATATGTTAGCTTATAGGGTTAAAAGGGCCTCATTCATTGTTGGGTTCTTTTGATTGTGTTAATGGATGTACCATCTGTTCTGTGTCTTTTCTTTGCAAAGACTGTTTCTTCTGTTGCTTTTCTGTTTCAGATGCAGTGTAATACATCTCTGTTGGGAAGGGATCTGGTGCTAGCCACATTGCGATTATGATAGTGTTGGCAGGTTTTTGTGTTTATGTACATTACACCTTTAAGCAGGAAGAAGAGAATAGATACTTTCGAAATGTGGTGCTACAGAAGGATGCCGAAGATTAGATGGATAGATCATGTAACTAATGAGGAGGTACTGCAAAGAATTGGGGAGAAGAGGAATTTGTGGCACATCTTGATTAGGAGAAGGTATCAGTTGGTGGGACAAGTTCTGAGGCATCAAGGGATCACCAATTTAGTATTGGATGGCAGTGTGGAGGGTAAAAATCGTAGAGGGAGACCAAGAGGTGAATACAGTAAGCAGATTCAGAAGGATGTAGCTTGCAGTAGGTACTTGGAGATGAAGAAGTTTGCACAGGATAGGGTAGCATGGAGAGCTGCATCAAACCAGAGTCTGGACTGAAGACCACAACAACAACAACAACAACAACAACAGCATAACCTGCTTGTGTGTTTTATTATTTGAGCAGTGTTTTAAATAAAAAGTTTCATGATTTACCTACATCATTTATTAATTTAATGTGCATTTTGTTCTTTTCTGCAGTGTTATGTAATATGTTCATGTGTTCTCATTTCTTTAGTAGTGTTTTTATTTTCAAAATTTCTTGTTCATTGATTTCCTTGCAGGCACAGGTGCAGTCGCAATGTAAATGATGTATGAGATGCATCCAGAAAGTAAATTTTGATCACCAACAAAGAAAACAAATAAATCATTAAGTAAGACATTTATTGGAATAGCTACATGGATTCATTGACTACTCTCACCATCACTGTTGAGGCACTTACCACAATGGTGCACCACCAGTTGTATGCTCATATCGTAGAAGTCTGCCACCAAAGTCCGAAGCCACGAAGTCACTTCAGTGTGGAGCCCAGCATTGTCATAACTTTTTCCTGTCAGGAAACACTTCATGACATGGAAGAGATGAAAGTCACTTCGAGCGAGGTCAGGGCTGTAGGGTGAATGGTCGAAGATCACCCATCTAAACTGATTCAGTACATTTCGTGTAATGTTCACTGTATGGGATCTTGCATTGTCATGCACAAGTGTATTGATTGTAGTCAACATCCCATGTGTTTTGTTGTGGATCCCCATCCTCATATTTTGCAATGTCTGACAATACCGATCAGCATTTAAGGTCTGTCCTTGGAGTAAAAATTCACGAAGGAGGACACCATGTCGATCCCAGAAGGCAGTGCACATGGATTTTTTTGACAGAGAACTTTCTTTGTCTGTTTGAATTTGGTCTTAACGGGTGAACTATTATGCCACCAGTGCACGGATTGTTGTTTCACGTCTGGTGTGGCATGTGACACCTGTGTTTCATCCCCAGTGAGAAATTCATAACTTTTCTCTGCATACCGCTGTAGGAATGTCAATGCAGCAGCCAGACATTTGATTTTGTGTTCGTTTGTCAGTTGCCTTGGCACCCACCTTGCACACAGTTTATGAATCAAGCCACCAGGAGACAGTTTCGTGCACCAATGAGTGAGACGTGGGAGTGGATTGACAAGAGTGTTCTGAAATTGTGAAATTCCAGTTCTGCAAAATTGCATGCCACATGGGTACCAGCAGTTCTGGTGTCACCAGGGATGGTCAGCCTCTACGGACTTTGTCGTGAATGTTGATTCATCTTTCAGCAAATTTCCTGCACCATCATTTGACCTTACTGTTGCTCATAATGTTGAGTCCACACATGTGGTGAATTGGCTATGTATCTCTGCTGTAGATTGCTTCTGAGCATGCAAAAATCATATAACTGCATGTACCTCACAGTTGGCAGGAGACAACTTCAGAGCAGCCATTTTATCCTAGCACTGTGTGGTAACCATGGTTATCACAAAACTGAAACTGAACTGCATTATTCCTCCATACCTGCTCTCTAATCTTGTGTATGCACATTCCTATCCGACAACTCGTGCCATCTCTGGACGTTATCAGAACTTACTTTCCGGATACACCTTGTATTTTGCTCTTCCCCCTCCAATCAAGTTCCAAGCGATGTAGCTACTGTGGTCGTAATGTACTGGACTTGCATTCAGGACGACTGGGGTTTATTTCCTGCCCAACCATCCTGACTTGCATTTTCCATTATTTCCTCTTGTCACTAAAGTTAAATGGTTCCTTTGATTAGCTCTTGACTGACTTCCTGCTCTAGCCTCACCTTATCCTATCCTAGTATGTGTTTTATATGTATATATTGTTTCTCTTTGTTTCTGACATGTCCGATCTATTCTACTAAATGGTCTAGGGATGAATAAATAAATAAATATTTGTTTACACTCTAGGAGCACTTCTCAACAAGAAATTATTTTAATTCTGCTATAAAAGTCATTTTATTCTCCAACCTCTTTATGTATGTTAGCAATACATTGTAAAGAATGACACCAAAGTGGCTCATATGTGTGAGTATGAGTTTTTTCTTGTTCTGCATGGAGGGACCCACAAGTGTGTGTGTTGTAGCCTTGATAATTGCTGTCAGTTTGCAGGTCTCCAAGATTAGCTTGTCATTAACACACAATGGTTTATGTAAAGGGAGGGTAAACCACACATGACTTTTTAATAAGAGCTTACAGAGAGCCCATGTAGAACTGTGCTACAAGATTTGAATAGCCCTTTTCTGTAGTGTAAAAATTACATTAATTGTGCATTAGTTTTATGCCAAAAAACTATTTCATAAGCTATAAGGCACTGGAAGTAACTAAAGTAAGATATCGTAGCAGCTCCTGATAAGTATACTTAAGAAATGGTTCTCCAAGCAGACTATACAAAATTTAATGTCTGGGAGAGTTTTGTTACATGGTCTTGCCAACTTATCTTGATCAGCATACATTCCAAAAAGTTTCATGTGTTGTATACTCTCTATCTCTTTTTTGCCCAGCACCAGTTGGAGATCTTGGTTTTGATTCTTTCTATAAATTTAATGTAGTTTGCTTTATTCACTTAAATGTCAGCCTATTGGCCACCAATGTAAGGACTTCAGGACTTGATCAGTTGTTGCTGACAGAGATTCCTTAACATCACTCGCTATTAAACTAGTACATCCTGAAACAACATGATCTTAGGTATGATTTCTGAACTCTAGATGTCATTTAGGGTCTATACAGACTGATTCAAAAAATGCTACACATGGACTCCCACTCAGTGTATTGTCCAGATGCTTTAAGAAATACCTGACATCAGTGCTGCATTTAATGGTACATCCTCTCAAAGATACTTGATCTATCTTGAAGATATACTGCTGCCACAATGATCCTGCACACTATATCCTCTGATGATGTAACAGGTGTTGCAAACACAAGGTCATTCAGATATCCCCACTGGAAAAATTTGACTGGGGACATATTGGATCATCGCGGTGCATACACAAGACCATTCACATATCCTCACTGGAAAAATTTGACTGGGGACGTATTGGATGATCGTGGTGGCCGTACTAAAGGCCCACTGTGACCATTCCAGCAGCTGGGAAAGGTTGCCTACAGATGTGTCCTCACTTGTCTGCTGAAATTTGCAGGGGCTCCAACATGCTGCAATTGCAACAAATAGGCATTGGAACGTCATTTAGCATGTCCAGCAGCTCTTATGCAGGAATACAATATATGTGCAACCATCCAGTCGGTTCGGGAGTATGTACAGCCCAATTAAACAGTCTCCAACATGTCAGTCCACACGTCGTAGTGGCCTCTATTGGCATGTGCGACTTCCAGTTCGTATATGATTACCGGTCTTTGTGGTATCTGATGTGCCATATCAGTTTGTAAACATTTTTTTGAATCACAATGTATAAATAAGAAACAGAAAGGAGTCTTAACGCAATTATCTGTGGTACACCTATTTAGACTTACTTTGCATCAGATACTAATCTGATTTTATGATTAAAATGAGCTGATGTGAGTCTACAATCAGTGATCTATTTTGCAAATATTATTGAAACCGCTTGTTTAATACCCCATTTATCCCCATTAGTTTCAATTTATCCCAAAGAATTTCATGACTGACACTATCAGAAGTTTTAGAAATGTCTAAATTAGCTTCTACAATACTATTGTTGCTATTTAGGTTTCCAGTTATTTCATCTGTGTAATCCAGTGCTACTGTTTCTGTACTTCTTCCTGTTTGAAAGCCATGTTGATTACTGTTCAGTAGCTCATGGTCATTTGTACTTTGTTACATCATTAATTTCTTCGAGTAATTGAGTGTTGAGAATGATGATATGGGTTGTTAATATTCAGCTTTAGCCTATTGCTACTCTTGAATAAAGGCACTACATTCAACATTTTTAATGTGTGTGATGTGAAGCGGTATGGATTATAAGTGTCACTAGTATTTCACCTACATCTGCTGACATTCTGTGTTTGACGCTTCTTGGAACTAACTTCATGTTGTAAGCCAGTGTAAGATTTTTAAATTTATCTTGATATATGTGAAATTTAAGCTTAGTGATTGGGAAGCATTAATAAAGTAATCATCAATGTAATTTGGCAGATCTTTTTTGCCAAGTGTAATTTCCTACTATTCATATCTCTCCCCTGTTTTACTTTTTGACAATTTCCCGTATTACCTTTTAGTATAGTTCTGTATAAGACTTTACATATTCTATAAACTATTGATCTGCCATTTTTACTATTGGGGTAACTCTTCCCATTTTAAAAGAATATTTTTGGCTCAGAAATGGGCAGTTCAGGCAATAAGTGGTGTAAGTTCACGAACCTCTTGTCGACCCTTGTTCACGAGTCTGGGTATTTTGATATTGGCCTCTCAATATATATATTCCTTACTGTCATTTTTTGTTAGCAATATTAGCTTATTACCAAGAATAAGCAGCTTTCACTCGGTTAATACTTGGCAGAAATCAAATCTGCATTTGGATCGGACTTCCTTAAGTCTTGTGCAGAATGGTGTGCAGTATACTGCTGCATCAGTTTTCAATAAGCTACCACTCGAATTCAAAAATCTTAGCAGTAATCCACGCCCTTTCAAATTGAAACTGAAGAGTTTCCTCATGGGTCACTTCTTCTATTCTGTCAAGGAGTTCCTTGAAAAATTAAGCTGATTCTTGTTGTACTGTTGATTGCCTTTACTTAAGCTTGTGGATTGACTTTTTTCAGGTTCATAAACGTTTATTTTTATCTGTTATTACTTTTATGTTGTAATTCCATGTACTGACATGCTCCATGACCTTGGAGATTTGCTCCTCAATTTGGTACTACGGAACTTGACGTGTAAATAAAAATAAAAAATAAAGTGAAGCTTTTCATTTAAGAGGTGAGCCTTTTTACAGTTATACAGGAAGTATTAACGTCAGGCGTAGTCCAGGTACTAGATTTAGTGTTCCAACATGAATGGACTCGGATCAGTTTCTTCAGAAAACACATTTCAAAATTATGAATGCTAAAGAGAAAACATTGTAAGCATTGTTAGTATCTGATTGTGAAAGCACTTCTAACCAGGATTCATTTCATAGATTAACTACAAAACTAGCACAGCCTTCTGCAGAGAAATTTCTTGTATAAGCAAGAAGTAGGCCTACATCCCTTTTGGCATACAGGTATAGTTTGAACAGTAAAACGTGTATTATCGTCAGATAGCCCGGAATGTGTATCAATAATTTCTACCTCTGTTTATAAGAGGTAACGTGTTGAAGCTGTGCAATACACTAAGAAATAGCTTATTTGATGTGTAATCATTCACAATGTTAATATTAAAGTCCCCAAAGGCAATTATAATGGATTTTCAATAAACATAATATCTAGCAGATATTCTAATGAAAGTGTGTATGTCCCAAGAAGGTGATTTCGCTATTACTATAGTTATTACATTGCCCAGCTCACCAGCTTCAAAATGCATTCCAGTCTTCCATGCTTCTGCAGTTATTATTGTTAAGTAGAGTTCAGGGCTCAGTTATTTAGG
The DNA here is from genome assembly GCF_021461385.2 of Schistocerca piceifrons. Taxonomy (NCBI): domain Eukaryota; kingdom Metazoa; phylum Arthropoda; class Insecta; order Orthoptera; family Acrididae; genus Schistocerca; species Schistocerca piceifrons. The sequence continues at coordinate 496,577,824 of NC_060138.1, read as the reverse complement.
TTTTCCGAGGAGATATCTAGATAAAGAATATCATGTAATGATTATTGACAGCGTCAGAAGCACTTAGGAATAAATCTCAACTACTCAGTGGAGGATGAGACCAGGTGCAGCACTTGCAATTCTCCTCACACAAGTATAAAGTTTGTGCCAACCTTTGAGGGATGCAACACAAACCCTGGATGAAGTGTTCTGCTAAACATGTAACTGCAAAGCTTCAGTAACCACTCAAAAGGTATGGGGCTGTCAGTCTCTCCTACTATTACAACAGGTGTGGCATGTTCTACATCTGATTGTTTCTGTTAAAGAAGTTGCTTGCACAGATAATTTCCAGAAGAATTTATTGGAACTGTAAAGGCTTCTCGGGGGGGGGGGGGGGGGGGGGTGCGGAACTCACAAACTCGGTTCCTGTCTTTGTCAGCATGTTTTGTGAATTTGTCAAGTCATTTTTAGGGGAAACAAACATTACACTCTGCATGCTTTATTGCTTAGGCCACTCCTGGGCTTGATCTGCAAAAATTATCTGCTTGAATCACCAGACAATTCTTAAAAAAACTGAGATATTTGCTGATGACAAAAGTATACTGATAAAGGACCAAAACGTTTCTGTTCCATAGAAGCTAAGAGAATTTTTGAATGGCCAAAAACTCAACCCTCAAACTTAGAAAGACTGATATTATGCAATTGCAAACAATTAGAAACGTCTTATTAGTAACAGAAATAGAGATCAATGGGTACACTCAATGTGTGTGTAGACATCTGATGCCACTTACCTCTGTGAACCTACCAAGGACTGTTGAATTCATGCCATACAGAATTACTACTATGTTGTGTTTCAAATTGAGATCAACATGCTATTAAGCAGTTGGTCATAATGTTTTGGCTCATCAGTGTATATAATGTCATCTGAAAGTAATTCCCTTAATTATCTGTGTGGGTTGCTTAGCACTAATCATAATTTATTGTTGATATACTTTACAGATGTCTCTGTATCTCTATCTGTTATTGTCTAATGGGGTAGATAAAAAAATCTACTCACCAGCACCAGCAGAACACACAGGTAAAGAAGATTATAATTAGGCAAGCTTTCAGAGCCAGTGGCCCCTTTTTCAGGCAGAAGGCTTATATGGGAAAGAAGAGGGGTGAAGAAAAAGGACTGGAGAGGTCTAGGAAAAGGGATAGTACATTCTTGAAAAGTCACCCAGAGTACAGGTCCAGGCATACAATATCCTGTTGCAGAGCATGCTCTACAACATGACAATCATGACCTCGGCACCTGTTTCACAATGCGTGCCATCTGGACTCTTCCCCCAGACGCCAGTTTCTTGGTATTTCATAGGTGGGAACTGGCACTACAACATGTCCTTGGTTCTCACCACCCACATTGCCTTAATTTGTGTTAATTTCTTCCATCTCAGCCATTCTACACAGTAACTACTCCTTTCTTCACTCTTGTTTTAGTTTTCTACGTCTTTCATTTTCTTTTCTGTCTATTGTTTGCTGTCCCCCTCCCTCTCTGTCACATACGATACAGGTAGCTTTTCACTCTTATTTACTTGTACTTGATGCTTTAGAAGTATCTCTGTCTTGCATATTACCCTGTCTTCCTCCTTTAAGTTCTCACATTTTTAGATATTATTCAGTGTCCTCCCAACAATCAGTTTTTCCTTCTCGTTCCTTCCGGTAAGTCTCCCCTGACCTGCAATTCGTGGTTACTTTCTCAGAATCTACCCATTTTCTTAGACCTCTCCAGTCCTATTCCTTTACCCCTCCCTCCCTGTTCAAGCCTTCTGCCTGAAGAAGGAGCCAATGACTCCAAAAGCTTGCCTAATTAAAACCTTATTTTGTGTGTGTTTTCTGCCACTGCTTGGTGAGTAGCCATTTTTTTATCTATCCAATTACATCTATCTCTTATTGTGTCTTTTAATCACTTCCTTTTATTTACTGCAAAAGAATAATACCTTCGATAAAATTCTTGAATATGGATAGAACTTTGTAACCTTCTGATTTTGAGAATTTGATGTATGCTTCTCCTTATTTCACAAGTCCGCATGCATTCCAAATAGCTAATTGAAAAATAGTCTCATCATCCAGCCTACCACCACCCAGCATCCCTGTTGCTGTGAGAAATTGCTGTGATTGTTGAATATTGGATTTTTGATCATGATGTTGGCTCATTGCATTTGTTTCCACAGGTGATCATTCCTTTTGCTTCCCTTTTCCCCAACCCCCTAGTGGTATATTTCTTGAACTGGATTCCCAGAAATTTGCTTTACAACCTGTTGTTCTTTCTAATTGAATGACCTTCCCAAAAGGAAAGACTAGTCAAGATAGTAAACATTTCAATTAAAAAAAATAATTACCATTGGTGTTCCAAGGAGAACTACAACTAAACCATTTTACAGTTTTAATAATTTCAATCCCCCCCCCCATGAACCATGGACGATACAGATAGCCGTACCGTAGGTGCAACCACAATGGAGGGGTATCTGTTGAGAGGCCAGACAAACGTGTGGTTCTTGAAGAGGGGTGGCAGCCTTTTCAGTAGTTGTAGGGGCAACGGTCTGGATGATTGACTGATCTGGCCTTGTAACACTAACCAAAACGACCTTGCTGTGCTGGTTCTGTGAATGGCTGAAAGCAAGGGGAAACTACAGCCGTAATTTTTCCCGATGGCATGCAGCTTTACTGTATGGTTAAATGATGATTGCGTCCTCTTGGGTAGAATATTCTGGAGGTAAAATAGTCCCCCATTCGGATTTATGGGCAGCGACTACTCAGGAGGACGTCGTTATCAGGAGAGAGAAAACTGGTGTTCTACAGATCGGAGCGTGGAATGTCAGATCCCTTAATCGGGCAGGTAGGTTAGAAAATTTAAAAAGGGAAATAGATTAGTTAAAGTTAGGTATAGTGGGAATTAGTGAAGTTTGGTGGCAGGAGGAACAAGACTTCTGGTCAGGTGAATACAGGGATATAAATACAAAAACAAATAGGAGTAATGCCTGGGTTTAATAATGAATAAAAAAGTAGGAGTGCAGGTACTACAAACAGCATAGTGAATGCATTATTGTGTTCAAGATAGACACAAACCCAATGCCTACCTTAGTAGTTCAAGTTTATATGCCAACTAGCTCTGTAGATGACAAAGAGATTGATGAAATGTATAATGAGATAAAAGAAATTATTCAGATAGTGAAGGGAGATGAAAATTTAATTGTTATGGGGGACTGGAATTCGATAGTAAGAAAAGGAAGAATAGGAAAAGTAGTAGGGGAATATCGATCGGGGTAAGGAATGAAAGACGAAGCTGCCTGGTAGAATTTTGCACAGAGGATAACTTAATCATAGCTAACACTTGGTTCAAGAATCATGAAAGAAGGTTGTATACATGGAAGAGGCCTGGAGACGCTGGAAGGTTTCGTATAGATTATATAATGGTAAGACCGAGATTTAGGAACCAGGTTTTAAATTGTAAGACATTTCCAGGGACAGATGTGGACTCTGACCATGATCTGTTGTTTATGAACTGTAGATTAAAACTGTACAATGTGCAAAAAGGAAGGAATTTAAGGAGATTGGACCTGGATAAACTAAAAGAACCAGAGCTTGTAGATAGTTTCAGAGAGAGCATTAGGGAACGGCTGACGAGAATGGGAAAGAAATACAGCAGAAGAAGAACGGGTAGTTTTGAGAGATGAACTATTGAAGGCAGCAGAGGATCAAGCACGTAAAAAGACGAGGGCTAATAGAAATCATTGGGTAACGGGAGAGAGATTGAATTTAATTGATGAAAGGAGAAAATATATGAATGCAGTGAATGAAGTAGGCAAAAAGGAATACAAATGTCTCAAAAATGAAATCAACAGGAAATGCAAAATCTCTAAGCAGGGATGGCTAGAGGGCAAATGTAAGGATGTAGAGGTATTTATCACAAGGTGCAGGATAGATACTGCTCACAGGAAAATTAAAGAGACCTTTGGATAAAAGAAAATCACTTGTATGAATATCAAGAGCTCATATGGAAAGCCAGTTCTAAGCAAAGAAGGGAAAGCAGAAAAGTGGGAGTATATAGAGGGTCTATACAAGGGTGATGTACTTGAGGACAACATTATGGAAATGGAAGAGGATGTAGATGAAGATGAAATGGGAGATATGATACTGCGTGAAGAGTTTGACAGAGCACGGAAAGACCTGAGTCGAAACAAGGCCCCGGGAGTAGACAACATTCCATTAGAACTACTGACAGCCTTGGGAGAGCCAGCCCTGACAAAACTCTACCATCTGGTGAGCAAGATGTATGAGACAGTCGAAATACCCCCAGACTTCAAGAAGAATATAATAATTCCAATCGCAAAGAAAGCAGGTGTTGACAGATGTGAAAATTACCGAACTATCAGTTGAATATGTCACGGCTGAAAAATACTAATGCGAATTCTTTACAGACGAGCGGAAAAACTGGTAGAAGCCGACCTCGGGGAAGATCAGTTTGGATTCCATAGAAATGTTGGAACACGTAAGGCAATACTGACCTTACACCTTATCTTAGAAGATAGGTTAAGGAAAGGCAAACCTACATTTCTAGCATTTGTAGATTTAGAGAAAGCTTTTGACAATGTTGACTGGAATACTCTCTTTCAAATTCTGTAGGTGGCAGAGGAAAAATACAGGGAGCAAAAGGCCATTTACAATTTGTACAGAAACCAGATGGCAGTTATAAGAGTCAAGAGGCATGAAAGGGAAGCAGTGGTTGGGAAGGGAGTGACGCAGGGTTGCAGCCTATCCCTGATGTTCTTCAATCTGTATATTGAGCATGCAGTAAAGGAGGCAAAAGAAGAGTTCGGAGTAGGAATTAAAATCCATGGAGAAGAAATAAAAACTTTGAGGTTTGCCGATGACATTGTAATTCTGCCAGAGACAGCAAAGGACTTGGAAAAGCAGTTGAACAGAATGGACAGTGTCTTGAAAGGAGGATATAAGATGAACATCAACAAAAGCAAAACGAGGATAATGGAATGTAATCGAATTAAGTCAGGTGATGGTGAGGGAACTAGATTAGGAAATGAGACACTTACAGTAGTAAAGGAGTTTTGCTATTTCTGGAGCAAAATAACTGATGATGGTCGAAGTGGAGAGGGTATAAAACGTAGACTGGCAATGGCAAGGAAAGCGTTTCTGAAGAAGAGAAATTTGTGAACATCGAGTATAGATTTAAGTGTCAGGAAGTTGTTTTTGAAAGTATTTGTATATGTATGCAAGTGAAACATGGACGATAAATAGTTTAGACAAGAAGAGAATGGACGTTTTCGAAATGTGGTGCTGTAGAAGAATGCTGAGGAGTAGAGGGGTAGATCACATAACTAATGAGGAGGTACTGAATAGAATTGAGGAGAAAAGAAATTTGTGGCACAACTGGACTAAAAGAAGGGATTGGTTGGGAGGACATGTTCTGAGGCATCAAAGAATCACCAATTTAGTATTGGAGGGCAGCGTGGAGGGTAAAAATCATAGAGGGAGATCAAGACATGAATACACTAAACAGATTCAGAATGATGTAGGTTGCATTAGGTACTGGGAGATGAAGAAGCTTGCACAGGATAGAGTAGCGTGGACAGCTGCATCAAACCAGTCTCTGGACTGAAGACCACAACAACAATAATTTCAATATCACATTCTTACTTTCTGCTGTGATGGTGTCAGTCTGAAATAAGCTGGGATATAGAACACATCAGATTATTATAGAAATAACTGTGTAAGTGTTCATAAGGCTTACAATCTAAATCATATGTGAACAAATACATGAAAAGTGAGGTACAAGTGTACACGATTCAGATAAATAGTATAAGGGACAGATAAATGAAAATGCGACAGTTGGAAAACAAGTAAGTAAACTATTTCTAGAATGAAGTTTTCACTCTATAGCAGAGTGTGTGCTGATACGAAACTTCCTTGTAGATTAAAACTGTGTTTTGGACTGAGACTTGAACTCGGGACCTTTGCCTTTTGCGGGCATGTCCTCTGCCAACTGATCTATGCAAACAGAACTTACATCCCGTCCCCACAAATGGAGGATGGGTGGCACACATGTTGACAATGTTGTTTGGAGTACATTGCACACAGGTGCAGGTTTACATTCACTTTCATAAAAAAATGGTGCAAGTCATGAGGGTTGTTAAAAGTAAAGTAGTCATCAATCTGTACAGTATTTTGAACTACATAGGCTTTTCTAGGCATGGTTTTGTTGGAGGTGGTACACTGTTGCCACCATCCGACTTTTGAACTGACTTATCCAGCCATCATAGAGGTTGTGCAGTTTAGTGTGGATTCTGAACCTTGATGCAACTGGACATGGGGGTAGTTAGAAACCTATATAATCTATCCTTCCTACAGTAATATCAATATTTTGACTGCTGCTGTCGCACCACAACGTATTACGGTTTTTTCTTCGCCCCCTTCCCACCAACTTTGTTCTCTGCAGATTCTGTTACATTTTTCTGAAGTAGTCCAGCTGTGTATATTCTGTAGTGCCTTTTTGTTGTAAACTACTACTTGTCACACACCAGTCAAAACCAAATCTCCCAAATGTTCATACTCAAAACAAGTATAACCACCACCTCACTTTTTTTGTACTTCATATTTACCCAGCAGCCCTATCATACGTTTCATTCAGACAATTTTTATTGTTGCCCGTAGTTGATTGGTTGTTTGCTAGCAGTGCTGGAGAAGCTCGTGACTGTGTAACCTCCAGTTGGAGTCTCACAAACAAAATCCTTGAAAATTTTGTGATTCCCCTTTGTTTAGTCAAGATGAGCCATAAATTTCTTTTCTCCCCATTTTGGCTCAGTAGTTCTACATTAGTTACCTGGTCTGCCCATCTAATGTTCAGCATTCTTCTGTGGCACCACAAGAGCTTCTATTCTCTTCTTGTCTACACTGTTTATTGTTCATGTTTCTCTTCCATATGTGGCTACACTCTAAGCAAATACTTACAAGAAACATACCCTAACATTTCAATTTGTTTTTGATGCTAAAATCATTTCCATTTTTGAAAAATGGTTTTGTTGTTTTTGGCATTCAGTGTTTAATATCTTGTTTCCTTTATCCCTTTTCACTTGTTTTGCTGTCCAAATAGCAAAAATCATTTATAATTTTTATTGTGTCATTTCCTAATCTAATACTCACAGCATCACCTGATTTACAATGGATATTCAATAAGTAATGCTACACATTTTTCCATTTTTTTCTAAAAACAGGTTGATTTTATTCAGGGTTCCATACACCATATTATTCCCCATTGTTTTGCTACAAAACCAAATATTTCATCTTAATCTCTGCTCAATGCAACGGCTTGGCCATGTTACTATTGGGAGGGGGGGGGGGGGGTCATGTATATCTGCATGATACCAGACTACCAGTTGATGTCGGAGCCAACGTCTTGCTGCAGCAATAATCAATAATCTCCCAGTCAGCCATATACTGCTTCCCATGGAGTGCATCCTTCATTGGGCCAAACAGATATAATTTGGAAGGTGCGATATCAAGGCTGTAGGGTGGCTGAGGAAGAACACTCCAATGAAGTTTTGTGAATTTCTTGCAGTGTGCAGGCTTGTGTGGGGCCTTAAATTGTCATGGAGACGGAGAAATTAATTTACATTTTTGTGGCGATAAATGAACTGAAGTTATTTCTTCATTTTCCTGAGGGTAGCACAATACACTTCTTTGTTGATTGTTGCACCATGAGGGAGGACATCAAACAGAGTAACCTGTTCGGAGTCCTAAAAGACCAGCTGAGAGTGTGGCTTTGAACTTTTTCTATGGAGGGGAGGTAGTGTGGTGCCAGTCTTTGGATTGCTGTTTTGTTTCCAGTTCAAAGTGATGAACCCATGTATTATCACCAGGGTGACAAAAAGTTGTACAGTCAGCCTGATAACTCTCAAGCAGTTCCACACAGATGGTCCTTTGTTGCTCTTTATGGTCTTCTGTGAGCCGGTGAGGAACACAAAGTACACACATCTTTGAGTACCCCAACTGGTGGATGAGTGTGTCAGCACTACTAACAGAGATGCCTAGTTAGGCAGTGGGGTGTTTGGTTGTGATCTGTCAATCAATCTGAATTAGAGTGTCTGCATGTTTCATCATTCCAGGAGTCACAACTTTGTGCATTGCACTACTTATTGAATACCCTCATTATTAAACATCCTCATAATTTGACTACACTCTGTTATCCCTGTTTTACTTTTGTTGATGTTCAGCTTATGACCTCTTTGCTGGATACTATATATTCCATTCAACAGGTCTTCTAAGTCCTTTAATTTTGGTCAGAAGGAAAGCGTGCTTGGATGGCAGAGGTGGTGAAGGTGACCAGACATGTACAAACAAACAGATGCCATACATTCAAAGCACACATATGACTAATCTCAATAAAAATCTTTTAATGATTGTAGATAACTGTTTGCTTCCTGTATTTCGTGCCTGATAGATTCAGCAATTCAAAGAGTGTATTCCACTCAACATTGTTGAAAACTTTCTCTGACTCAATAGATGTAGTAAATTTGGGCTTACCTTTCTTCATTCTACCTTCTAAGACAGGTCATAGGGTCAGTATCGTCTCGCATGTTCCTTCATTTCTGTGAGATCAACTTCAGGCTTTTGAATGTGTTACTTAATACTAAATGCGTGTTATGGGTTGTTTTGTGTGTAAAATACAACATTGAAGATGGCATTATAATCTACACATGTTCCAGTAAGATGAGCAGAAGAAGCAGAGAAAATCATGGCAGTACTAACATAGAAAAGGAGGAAGAGACATTGAGGAACTTCTCAAATAGTTTCTTGCAACAGTGTGTTGTTTCCATCTATAAACATTTTACTTAGCCTGACCTTTAACGCTGTATTGAAGTAGGCATTGAAAAATAAAAGACAATGTCCAAAACTGTGTAAGATAAGTGGATAAATAAATAAATGAACTGACATGAAAATGTTGATCTCAGCTGTTAAAATTTGTCGTCATATGCTTCTACCTTTGCCTTGCTCCTCGTAAATGTTCCTCCTGGAAGTTTTTCTTTTGGCAACTCATAGCAAACTGTTTCCATCTCCATGGTGTGTTATGTGGTCTTTTTTAAAACCAATTATAACTATTGCAATGTAGTTCTGGTCACAGTAACCATGTACTTTGCTAGTCTACATTCTTTCCTGACCTGAGTGTTTAAGTTTTGTCTGTTGGATTTCATTATTTGTGTTCTGTTCATTGCCAGCTTTCTGTCCTTATGACTGATTAGCTTAACTTATTACATTCAGAAAAGTTGATTATAACTTTTTGTCTGTTTTTTCATCATGAGATATTAGAGAAATAATTTCTGTTTTTGAAAGCTGAATATTGTTCAACATTGAACATTGTAGTCAACCTGAGTTGATTAGGCCACTTTTTATCTAGGAACAGAAAAGGAATACACAAAATCTTGAGAGGAGATTCTGATTGGCAGAGGAAAAAGTTTGCCACGTTACAATGATCCAGTAGATCATTGAGGATGTGGTTATCTCGGAAGATTAGTCAAGAGATAACGCACTTAATATTGAATATACGTTTATTGGTCACTCTTATACATAACAAAGAATGGCTGTTACACATCTGCGCACCGAAAGTTCGACTAGTCCAAAGAAGGAAGGTGCCAGAGATAGGGCACTCTGCACCAGAGATGCGACAGAGTTCCTCCCCTCCCATGATAGTGCAGAGCACAGTGGAGAGTAGGGCTCACAAGATGGAAGTAATAATATTGGTGCCAACACAGTGGGTGTAGGCGGTGGCCGAGATGGGAAGTGGGGTCAGCAGTGTCTGCGGTGCTGCAGCCCGGTGGTTCCAACGGCTGCACGTGAGAGGTGACGGCGTGCAGAGATGAATTGGCCAAAGGCAGGACGGCTGCATCGGGAGGAAGGTCGTCGTTGAGGGACTGCACCCGTTTAAGTCTATTGACTCAGACTGACTGTGGTCGTCTGTGGAAATGGATGATGAACATATTGGTACCGCGACATAGTAGACGGTGAGGGCCTGAATAGGGCGGCTGTAGGGCTGGCCGCACTGTGTTGCCCTGCAGCATAACAAAGTTGCACGTAGCTAGGTCCTTGTGAATGAACACGGGGGGGGGGGGGGGGGGGTGAAGAGGTGTGTGACGTGCATGCAGACATGCTCTACCAGTGCGGGGAGGTCTTAGGTCTTTCGATGTGGCGAAAGGTGAATCCTTGGCGGGGAGAAGAGAGGCTCGCCATACAGAACGTCGGCAAGCGAGGCATTAAGATCTTCTTTATGAGCCGAGCGAATACCCAGCATCACCCTCAGGAGGGCCTCCGACCATAGGCCTCCCTGGCACATTAGGGCAGCCTTGAGTACACAGTGCAACTGGGCAACGAGGCTGTTCAGCTGTGGGTGGTATGCTGTGGCATAAAACTTGGCAACGCTGCAGAGTTCACAGAGTCGTGTGAAGAGTGCGGACTCAAATTGACGTCCTTGGTGGGCGGTGAGAGATAGGGGACAGCCGAAGTGAGCAATCAACGCCGAGTCGAAGGAATTGGTGATGGTCTCGGCCTTGATGTCAGTAAGTGGGACTGCTTTGACCGAGTGGGACACACGGTTGATGATCGATAAGATATATCTGTAGCCCTCGGATGATGTTGATATGGATGTGCCGGAAACGCCCCTTCAGGTTGTCAAACATACCCAGAGGAGGTTGAGTGTGTCTGCCAACCTTGGTGTGCTGGCACGGAATGCACGCATGGCTCTAAGTGCAACAGTCGTGCTTCATGCCAGGCTATACGTATCACTCCATAACCAGCCGCATCATGGCTCGCGTCCCGTGGTGAGCTAAGCCATGCAAGGCAGTAAACACCCTACGGTGAAGGGCGGTGAGGACCAGGGGGTGAAGTGTGCCTGTAGAGGTGTCACAAAGGACAGGGATTGCCGAAACGTGTAGTATATGGGGCTGGACAGAGAGCAATGAGCTGTTGTCTGATTGTATTCGCTGTATATCATCGTCATCAAACTTGTAGTCAGGCAAGTTCCTCCAGATTCAGTGGTGCGGTTAGCACGCAGATGCGGGAAGGGTAGTCTGCCGCAACATTCTCCAAGCTGCGGATATAGCATGCGTCAGAAGATAGGTGCCACGAAGGTACATGGCGGGACGATGTGCCTGAAAGTGCCTGTCAGTCTTGTTTGGGTAGGCGCAGAGTGCGGGGCAGTTGTGGGCAGCATCCCCATAAGTAGCGTGGAATCAGCACAGTGAATAGGCCGGTTGGCGGGACGGTGTGGTACGGGCGGGGGTTGCGTCTGCTGACTGCGGCAGGGCTGGTGGCCGATTGGACTGCTGCTCGGGCAAGGTCGGTGGCTGTTGGGAGCCTCCTGGCAGTACATCCTGTAGGCCGCTAGGTGGCAGCTCCTGACTGGAAACTTATGCGCCAAGGCAAGCGCGCCGGCATCTGTGCGATGGGGTGCAGAACCAGAGGCACAGGTGAGTCAACTGAGGATGGTGGAGATGTTGGTCATGACAGACGCTGTTGGTGACGAATGATGGCGTAAGCCTGATCCGCCATACGTAACCGTACCTCGAGTGGATCAGCGACGTGAGACAGTAGGGGAAGCTGTAGGTCTGAAGGCATTTTGACCATCCACAACATCCAAAGGGGGGCATCAGGCAATGCTTGGTTGTCGATTAAAGCCAAAGTTGCAAAGGAGTGCGGTCATCAAGATGCCCCTCATGAATAATGTGATGGATCGCCTCCACCGGAGGGTGGGAAAGGAGCTTGATAAGCTGTGATTTGGGCATGAATATTTGTGTGAGGTGGGCGGTGAGAGGAGTAAGTCGCTGATGAGGTCCGTATGTGTGTGCAGATGGCTCACCAGGCAGACAAAACGGGTGCCGTCATCGGAAATCCCGTGGATGCCCAGGAAGTGGCCCACTAAGGTGAACCAAGTTTTTGGATTGGCTTTTTGTAATGCAGGTAGCTTGGGGAACCTGCCTGGTAACACATAGTTGAGGCAGCATCGGCAGATGGAGGTCGGTGCGGACAGAGCAAGATGCCCTCGATGCCGAAAGTGCGGTAGTGGTGAACAATGCATCACCCGAGGTCTCGGTGGCGCGGTAGCCGCATGCAGCACACGATATGGAGTGGGTGGAGGAGGCAGCGTGTGTATAAGCTGGCAAGGTGTGTCCAATTGGCAAGCCTGACGAAGAACACAGTGCAGGTGTAGCGGCCGGTGCTGTAGAAACTGAGTTCGGAGGAGGTAAACTTGTCCACTCATGGTCATAAGCGGCTGAGTTGATGAGGCCCGTTCACTTGTGCTGAGAGTCACAGGTAGATCCATTGTCGCACAAACAATGCAATCCAGCACACAGTGTGAATGAATGACGAAAACAAGCACAAATAATGCTGGATGAGACTTTGACGGAGCAACTGTGTTCTTGTGTTGGTCCTTTGGTTCCGTACATGCATGTCTGGACATGACTCATGCTCCGCATTATGTTGGTGTCCTGGCCACTTCACCTGAGGTTAGCTCACCACATGCTGGTAAGATGGATCTACTGGATGATTCGTGTCCATTTCGCCTGTTTTAGTTCTTGCCATCATCTTCTTTTTAGGGTTTCATCTTGCCTCATATCCTCTGTTGTTTTATGGATGGCAGGTGTGTTTTTATAAGCCATTTTCTAGCAAGATCATAGGGGAAATCTGGTTTTTACCCGCAAGGAGATCTAATCACAATTTAAGGTCTGTAGTCCTCACCTGACAACTGACACTGCAGCATTTTGATATAGTCAAGCTAAGGATAGTTCTAATTGTAAGCAGTGTATCTTCCTTAGGCTCACTTGTTTTCCAGCTGAAGATGAGACTTTATGGTCATGAAACTCGTTGTGTTTTAGTGACAGATAAATCAGTTCCTTGGAGATGTTGTGGTTTTATTGGTTGAAATATTTATAAGTGCACTTTGGTTTCTGTATAAGTTGTAGATAACTTTTCACTCCCTATATTTTACACCTGCTATCTTCAGAGTTTTCAGTAGACATTGTCACTCCTGAACCAATCTTCTAAAGTAAGATGTAGGGTTAGTATGCCGTATGATTTCTCCCGGGGTCAGCCTCCTTCAGTTTCTTTATTCTTCTGAAAATAATGCATACCAGTAATTTACAACCATGACTTATTAAACTGATGATGGTTTGGTAATATTATCATGTTGTAACCAGAAATCAAGCTCAAATCCAAAATCAGGGTCATCAGTGAAGAACAACACTTAGCATTGAAAGCACATTTATTAAGAACACCAACATAAAACCATAACAGAACAGAACAGAACAGAGCAGAACAGAACTGACTTCCTGGATGGAGAGTGCTGCTGTTTATACAAACATTGAATATTCTTGAATGTCGAAATATTACATCATTAGAACTATCTAGAACCTTTAAGACAAGTGTTTGCTGGTGATCAGATTTGAACTGGCATCCCACAACTTGCCAGCTAGCATCAGTTTCAGCTATGCCATTCTCCCTGCAGTGCAGCTCACGACATTACTCCCTTTGATGGAGAAGCAGTGACTGGCTGTTGCAGGGGTTCCCATTGTAGCCGAATACCACACTGTGGATGTAGATCTTATCCATGTACGTCTGTATGTTAGCAATGGCAAGTCCTTACATTTTGGTCGTGTTGCCACATATTCTTCACTGTGGCGAGTATTGTAGGTAGCCTCTCTTATTGAAGTATCACAGTCATTGAGGGGGTATTTAGTTTCCTTGAACGAGAAGTCACCCATCTTTGATATGTGCCTCTGGACTGTCTTCTAAAAGGAATCTTGCAAGTTCTGTAGCTGTGGCTGTGGGCACAGCTTTGGTGACAGTGTAGCAAGTGCAAACAGTTATCCTTGACTCCCATTTTTCGACTTTGGGAATCTCCCCAAGAAGTCGATTAAATTCAGTTGGACAGTGTTGCTGCAGACAGAATTGGTAACAGATGCCCTTGGAAGTAATTGTGGCACATCCTTCCATTGCTGACATTTCTTAGTGCCAACATAGTGTCTCATGGATCGGCAGAGACCTAGCCAATGACACCTGCATCTGATTGTATGTGGACTTCATAAGTCTTAGATGATCAGATGTAGTTGCACCTTGATAAAACTTCAAGACAGAGGGTCGTAGATGAGCTGAGATGATGAGCAAAAATTTCTGCCCTTTTGCATTTTCGTTACTCTTATACAATATTCCATTTGTTAGAATTTTGCTTTGGACATTTCCCCATTCTTCAAGGGTCCTATCATTTTCAGGAAGGCTGGATCTCTCCTCTGTTCAGCGGCAGTGTCATTTAATGCAATAATCGCTGAGATTTTGGCCACAGGATTGCTTTAAAGGCACTTGAAGTCATTGTGTTTGCATCTAGTTCTGTGTGCCACTGTGAAGTCATTTTCTTAAAGCCTCAGTGCCCATCACACAAGTGAGTCTGACAGATACTTCAGGCTACTCATCCGGCATAGAGAATGGTGGTCTGTCACAATGGTGAGTGGTTTGCCAAATAAATATAGCTAGAACTTGTTGTTGGTTCAAACAGTTGCAACTTACTCTTTGTTGGTTGTAAAGTAGTTCATCTCAAGCTATCACATTTCCAGCACATTCCTAGGTTTAAACACACATAAAAAAAAAAGTTTTGCATCACCCCGGGTCCCAGAACTCCTGAAGATAGATATTGACTCTGGATATTTTATCACAGACACAGTGCCTTTGACCGTACAAAGATGTCACTAAACCTGCCCAAAGATGTAAACAACCATGCATGAGCAGCACCTATTAGACAGAGGGGGTCTGACAGTCGATCAGTTCCAGTCATTCCACCAGGAAGGAGGTACATGGTTCATGTTGTCTGTAGTTCAACCATATCTTGATGGTCAGTACCACGGTTCGATTGCATCTGCATTGTTACTTTGTGCCGTGAAGGACTCTCAACAAGGGAAGTGTTCTGGTGTCTCAGAGTGAACCAAAGTGATGTTGTTTGGACATGGAGGAGATACAGAGAGACAGGAACTGTCGATGACATGCCTTGCTCAGGTCGCCCAAGGGCTACTACTGCAGTGGATGGCCGCTACCTACGGATTATGGCTTAGAGGAACTCTGACAGCAACGCCACCATTTTGAATAATGATTTTTGTGCAGCCACAGGACGTCGTGTTACTACTCAAATTGTGAACAATAGGTTGCATGATGCACAACTTCACTCCCGACGTCCATCTTTGCCACCACAACACCATGCAGCACGGTACAAATGGGCCCAACAACATGCTGAATGGACTGCTCAGGATTGGCACCATGTTCTCTTCATCAATGAGTGTCACATATGCCTTCAACCAGACAATCATCGGAGACATGTTTGGAGGTAACCCAGTCAGGCTGAATGCCTTAGACACACTGTCCAGAGAGTGCAGCAAGGTGGAGGTTCCCTGATGTTTTGGGGTGGCATTATGTGGGGCTGACGTATGCCGCTGGTGATCATGGAAGATGCCCTAATGGCTGTATGATACTTGAATGCCATCCTCCGACCGATAGTGCAACCATATTGACAACATATTGGCAAGGCATTTGTCTTCATGGATGACAATTCGCGCCCCCATCATGCACATCTTGTGAATGACTTCCTTCAGGATGACAACATCGCTCAACTAGAGTGGCCAGCACGTTCTCCAAACATGAACCCTATCAAACATTCCTGGGATAGATTGAAAAGGGCTGTTTGTGGACGATATGAACCACCAACAACTCTGAGGGATCTATGCCAAATTGCCGTTGAGGAGTGGGACAGTCTGAACCAACAGTGCTTTGATGAACTTGTGGATATTATGCCACGATGAATACAGGCATGCATAAATGCAAGAGGATGTGCTGCTGGGTATTAGAGGTACTGGTGTGTACAGAAACGTGGACCAACACCTTTGAAGGTCTCACTGTATGGTTGTACGACATGCAATGTGTGGTTTTCATGAGCAATAAAAATGGCGGAAATGATGTTTATGTTGATCTCTATTCCAATTTTCTGTACAGGTTCTGGAACTCTCGGAACTGAGGTGATGCAAAACTTTTTTTGATATGTGTACTAGAACTGCACCTATACTGTAACAGCTAATGTTGGAGTGAAATTCTGTCTTGACATTCTCATCGTACAATGCTATGGCTGCAGAAGATTTTAGAGCATCCTTAAAGATAAGGAGAGTTCTTTCTTGCATCTCATTTCAGAAAAAAATTGGATCTCCCTGTAGTATTTCTTGCAGGGGATGTGCTTTGGTACAGAAGTCCTTTATGAATCACCAGTATTACAAGCACATTCCAAGACATGTCGCAAATGTGCTAAGGAGTCAGAAAATGTGTGACAGCTGTTATTTTCTCTGGATTTGGACAGAATTCATCAACATTCCCTAGTTGTCTCAAGATTTTTATTTCTTGGATGACGAAAAGCAACTTTTTTAGATTTTCAGTGGGAACACACTTCAGCAAACTTGTCAATAGGCTGAGCTATTCTTCAAATGTCTTTGAAAAAACGACAAAGGCATCCAGATAGAAATAGTTATCAATTTATGATTTTGGAGTAGGTTGTTTGATTTTGCCTGGAGTGTTGTATACTCAAAAAGGCACAGCTTTAAACTTATATAGACTGCCAGGAGTTGTGAAGGCAGTCTTTTCCTGGTCAGCCTTCAGCTTTGTCAGCCTGGATTTGTCAGTTGCCTGACTGCACGTATATAGTTGAGAGATTCTCTGCTCCTTCAAAGCAGTTTAGGGTTTCATCAGTGTGTAGACAATGGGTAGACTAGACATCCTTCTTTATCACAAGGACTACAGGAGAGGACCAAGGACTCTCTGAATGAGGTTTTTTATTCTGCAACATACTCTTCATTTCCTGCCAAAGTATGCGTCATTCAGCTGGCATCACCCTGTACTAGTGCTGGCTAATTGGCGGATGATCCCCATCTTTAGTGTTTTTCCTCTTCAGATTTGAAAGCATCTGAAAACTGGCACAGAACACCTAACAATTGCTGATGTTAATCCTCATTCAAAACGGATACTGTTTGTGGTTCAGTAGTAGTTTCCTCCCAGCAATGTCTGTAGTGATACGGGAGTACAGTTCTTCATTGCCAGCATTAAGCTGCCTTCCCTGGACTGGTCCAGCTGTCCCTCCCCTTACACCTTTCAGAATGCTTTGTGGCTGTTTGTAACCGTTAATGATACAAAGTTCTCTTTGACTACCTGCATTGCTTATGATTGTCACTGGCATTTAGAGTTTTTTTCTGGGCAAGGGTAGTTTTCCGCAGCTGACAAAATTGTCACAATTTAACTAAGCATTTAGACTGATGACTGGAACTTGTCTCGTTGGTGATGGCATGATAACAACATTTTCAATGGCAAACAACCACCCGGAGCAATATTTGTTATGTGTGCTTTCTGAAAAACCTTTGTCAATCTGGAGCTTCGATATCCGAAAAGTAGCTACCACCATCCTCCACAGATGATGAATGTACTCAGAACTCTGGTACACAGAGCACATGCCATTGCTGATGAGAGAAGTCTGGAGGACAAGCTTCTACAGCTGAGAAGAGTTTTTGAACCAGTGGGTGCTCTCCACAGCTGGTACGTAAGGCACTACAAATGAAACCAATTGTGGGTATAAGAAAAGCAGAAGAAGACATGGAAAGTTTTAAATCCATGGCTTTTTTTTTTTTTTTTTTTGGCACATGTGGGAAGCCCATCATCAAAAATAGGATGGATCCTCAGTAAACACAAAGTGAAAGTGATTTTTTGCCTTCCACGAAAGACAGCAGCACTCCTGGGTTCCGTTAAAGATAATTTGGTGCTTCGGAAGCCTGGGGTTTACAAGATCCCCTGTGAGTGCAGCCATTCATACATCAGACAGACAACACGTACAGTCCAGGAGAGATGCACATAGTGCTGCAGGTACACCCGGCTCTTACAACCTAATAAATCTGTTGTGGTAGAGCACTTTATTGACACTGGGTACACTTTTGTGTATGATAACGTCGAAATTTTAGCCTGAACTTCATCTTTCTGGGACTCATTAGTGAAAGAAGCAATTGAAATTCGATTGGTGATAAATTTAATTAATAGAGATAGCGGCATCAGATTGTACAAATTGGGGAATCCTGCAATTTCTGTAATAAAATCACAAAGACGTTGCTACGGTGCAGCTCACAGTGATATCACTGTGTGGATCGACTGCACAGCCATAGATCTAATTCCATACATATGTCATACCTCTTTCCGCCGATCAACATCACTGGCACTTTGTATATCTGTGGCCGCTTGCGCAGTGGTGCGGTCCACAGGTCTAAAAGGACAGTGCAAGTGTTGGAGCGTCAGTCACCTCGGCTCACTCTGAAGATGGCTGGACAGTATTCAGCTGAAATAAGAGAAGAAGAAGTCGAATTTATGTGGTTGCATGCCCTAAATTTTATGGATCATGTTTTAGACATTTGTATTCCCTTTTGCCTGCTTCATTTACTGTATTTTTATGTATTTTTCTTTCAGCAATTAAATTTAGTATCTCTTCTGTTATCCAAGGATTTCTACTAGGCTTCTATTTGATCCCCTGCTGCCTTCACTATTTCACCTCTTATAGCTATCCATTCCTCTTCTAGTATATTCCTTTCCCTATTCTAGTCAACTGTTGCCTAATGCTCCCTTTGAAACTTTCAACAACCTCTGGTTCTTTCAATTTATCCAGGTCCCATCTCCATAATTTCCAATGTTTTTGCAAGTTCATAACCAATAAATTGTGGCCAGAGTCCACATCTGCACCTGGAAGTGTCTTACAGTTTAAAATCTGATTTCAAAATCTCTGTCTTACCATTACACAATCAACCTAAAACATTCTAGTGTCTCCACATGTACAATCTTCTTTCATGATTCTTAAACGAAGTGTTAGTGATTATCAAATTATGCTCTGTACAAAGCTCCACCAGGTTACTTCCAGTTTCATTCTTTTCTCCCAGTCCATATTGACATAGTATTATTACCGCTCAGGTAGCACATGAAATATATACCAATAGTTTCGTGTGAGCAAATAACAGTGCACAATAAGAATGGAAAATCATGAAATGGCAACACAACCATTGTACACAGTACCTGAAGAAACTCAATGTCTGACACAGTGACAACACACAATTTCTGTGTGACCGGCTCATTCATGTTCTGTAAGTGCACAATGCATTCCTGCCAAGTAATGACAGTCCTTTGCGTGACAGACCATAATCCATTCCACTTAGCCACAGCCAAGTAAACACACTGTTTATCCATGTCAGGGATTTGTTCACAGTCAGTGTCAACTTCCTGCTCGCTCGCAGTACTGATTCCAGCTTGTCTCCACTGTCGCCTCTTATTTTGCTCTCTACTTTCGTGCAGATAAACCTTTCTCTCTCTGTCAGAGAGGTCACAGGCGGCATCAATAGGAAGTATGGCCAACCTAGAATAGTAGTTTGGGTGCTGCCAACCTAGGCCATACCATGCACACTACATTAGCTTGAGGTGCTCAGTAGATGTGGAACCATTACCTTGCATCATTGTGCCAATCTCCACATGCTCTGTATAAAAAGAACATAGTATGGCAAGAATCTCTGGGCTTTCCACTGAATTTTACCGAAGACAAATAGAGTCAAGAATAAAATGTAAAATTTGCAGATGTGCTTCGTATCAGAATAAGTCAAAGGAGAGAATTGAATCGGCTATAACAAAGCATGAGTTTAGAAGCCCAGAGGTTTGGAAATTCTGTGAGAGAGATTAACAAGAATTACATGTGTTTAGGTTCTGGAGACATGAAGGATCCTGTAACCTTAGCTCTGATTTTGTTGACCTTAGAAGTTAAATTATAAGAATCACTGAAGTCAAAAGCTTACTATCATGACCCATTTGTCAAGCATCCTTATCAGCTGTTACAGAAATCTTTTGTTGTAACCTAGATGTTCAGATTACTGACAGTGGTCTTTTGAGTGGTGTTAAGACTCTATTTCCGTGCTTGTTTCTCTGCCACAAAACTATTTACTGAAAGAAATACATGACATTTCTTAGAATGGTGCAAACAACGCCATAATTAGTCCGTAGAGTAGTGGAAGTGGGGTTTGTGGGGTGAATCATACAGATAATATAGTACTCAAATTTACATATGTGGACATTGTGGATGTTGAACAGACTGTGTGAAGGCAAGTAGTAGTGTCTTCAGCCTAATGCAGAGATGGAATTTGTATGGTGAAATTTGATTATGTTGGTACGTTTTGCACAATAACATAAACTGAGCATCACCTTCATCTATATGGTAGTCTTGTTTAGATGGCTTTTTAAAGTAGCTGTGCCATTTTGAACAAAAAGATAAACTGGAATACTGTGCAACAACAAAATTCTTTGTTTTGAAGAGTTTGTCACCAGTGACAACTCTTTCAAAGTTGCTGAAGGTTTTTAAGGAATCTGCTCATTCATTTTCAGTAATTATGAAATGGGCATTTGAATTCAAATGTGACTACACTCCTCTTGAAGGTGAAGTGTGTCTAAACTGCAACATGTGTAAGTGTAGTAAATGCACGACACACTCGTGGACAATATGTGATTGAAGGCTGAGACCATAGGCGATGTATGGACCATTTGCAAAATAGTGTAACTGACTGTTTACTGATATTTTACAGTGGAAGAGTTGTGGATCTATCACTTCATGCTAGGAAAAAAACTAAACAGTGAGAGGAAACCTGTGAGCCTGCAGGATTCATTTTATTGATTCCTTTTAAAGAAGTAAACCAATAAATTGTGAAATCTTCTGCACAAGCTGGATGGATGAAGAAGAATATGAGTTTATGATCTGAACTATGTTGTTGAAATTACTATTTGTATGCCAGATCTATCATTCAATGCCTCTACTAACTAATTAGCAGTTATCTGTATTCATTCCAACTTTTGCATACAGTCTGGGATTTTCTAATGTTGTATTACAATATTGCATTATGCTTGGCCAGTTATTGAGACCGAACAAGATGCTGCTGTGGTTAGCACACTGGATTCACATTTGGAAAGATGACAGTTCAAACCCCTCATCCAGCCATCCAGATTTAGGTTTCCTGAGATTTCACTAAATTGCTCCAGGCAAATGCCGGTATGGTTCCTTTTAAAGGAAATGGCTGATTTCCTTCATCATCCTTGACGCAATCTGAGCTAGTGCTCTGTCTGTAATGACCTCAATGTCGACAGGATATTAAACCATTATTGAGATGGCCATAGAACTTGAAATGTATGTAGTTAATAAAGAGATCATTTTTGTTAGAAGCCTGACTGGAAAAGTGGAACAAGTTGGAAAATGAAAGTTGATTGAGGGCAGCAATAAACGTAACAGTGTACAACTTCACCCCACCATTCCAACTCTGCCTCATGGAGCATGTGCCCATAGCTAGTCTGCTGGGTAGATGCAGCGGAAAGGCAGCCTAATTCACTGTGCTCACACTGTTCCAATTATTCAGCACACTTGACATGTGGCAACACTTTGATCTGAAACAGTCATTTGTCGTTCCAGTACTTTGTTTGATTCAGCTGCCAACATCTTGCACTTTGTAATGAAGGTGGCAGCAGTGGTGTCTTCCAGTAAAGGTCTGTTACCATTCTCACTTTGCTGCTGTATGATTAGTTGGATGGTGATGTGAGAAAGCAATTTATTGCTGCAGTGAAGGACAAAATCCAATGAGACATAAATCTGAAGCAAAAAAGACATGCACAGATCTTCTGCCTGTCCTTCATGTGAACAATTTTTGTTATTAGATTGGCTTCATGAAAGTAAATTTAGATCACTGAAATTGTGCAACTATGTCAGAATTTTGAGATGAGGATTCAGGATGTGTAGCGTAGAAAATGGATTGAAATTAATAAGCACTATTTTTCAATTGCACCAGATGCTTTGGAAATCCAATTAAAAGAAATTAAAGCAAAGGTATGAACTTGGCCTAGTGGTATACAGAGGAGTTTTCAAGTTACTACTGGGTTAGATCTTTGTTGTGAACAACTTTTTTCTGTCTTGAAAGAGATAAAGTACATAATGACATAGCCAGTCCCAAGCCCAGTTGAGAAAGGAGGAGGGGGAGGAGTAACACCTCATTAAAAAACCAAGGTTCACCTGGTCCAGGTGATACTACCTCGTGATGTCCCCTTGCCAGGGATATGGTGAAGACCTCAATGGCAGCGAAGGCGGAAAAGATGGACTTCGGTACGGTGGAGCTGGCGGAAGAGGAAGCCTCTTGTCCAAGGCCAAAGTGGACAGAGGGCACAATGTTAGTGGCGGTATCCCGACAGCATCTGTTCCACGTGTTACTGGTGGCTGAATAAGTAATATTCCAGGTGAACAACCTGGTCTTACTTTGGGAATTCAGGGATGACTTTGGATTCCGTACTCTTTACAATTTGTAGCTTCAAGTTGCAAAATGGAAAGCTCGCACAATGGATGCTCTACCACAGATGGTAACTCTGATGAGGAATCCACCATTACATCATGTAATGCAATGGGACCTAGGATTCTGAGGAGTCGCAACATTTGCAATGAAGAAGAGGTGGAATATATTGAAAAGCCTTCCAAGTTTCAGTTCAAGAAGAAGTCCTACTTTGGAACATTAAATGTAAATTCTTTTCTGAAAATTGGGAAACAAAAGGAATTAGAATTATTTCTGCAGAAGAATGATACTCAAATTATAGCAGTCCAAGAAACACAATTCTTAGATGAGAATGTAGTTGATACACAACATTATAGAATTTATAAAGGGAAACCAAGATTGACAATAATGGAGAACATGCTGCTGTTTGGAACAGCTTTTTATGTGAACAAAAAAATTGTAGACAGTGTAACAGAATTTAGATTGAATCAGAAAGAATATCAATGTTAACAGTAAAGTGCAAAAATGAAAGTTACACCCTCATAAACTGTCATGCACTGTAAATGCAGACAACAAAAGAAATCTGGAGAAAGTAAATCAATTCTGGGATCTTTTAGAATCTGAAATTTTTATCACCTAGAAAGAACGTTAAAATACTTCTTAGTGACGTCAATGCGCAAATTGGGAGGGAAAAGAAATTTAGGAGTATTGTAGGTGAATATCCAACACACTCAAGAACAAACAGAATTGGTGAAAGACTGATCAATATGTGTAAAATGTTCCAGTTCAAACTCATGTCCACACATTTCCTCAAACTACCAAGAAAAGCCAAAACTTGGAGACATTCAAATCCACACCTAGGAGAATTTCAACTGGATCACATTGCCATATCTAAAAGGTATATCATGGAAATTATGAATTTTAAAATAGTCAGAAATGGGGAATTTGATTCAGATCATTCTCTCTCTAAAATTAAAATAAAATTCCTCCCATCTAAAACAAAAAAGGCGACCAAGAAAGTGATCAGATACAACACCACAACAACTAATATTACAAAAGAAAATAGAGAAAAATTTATAGAAGAAATTGAGACAAGTAAAGAAGGTGATTGGCATGAATTCCAGATGCAAATAACTCAAGCAGCAGAGAAAACTTTAGGATTAGCCAAGAATAAAAAGAAGACATGGTGGAATGAAGAGTGTGAAGAAGCACTAGTACAAAGAGCTCAAAAATGGAGATGTTTGAAAAAAGAGGAAGACCGTGAACAATTCCAACAACAAAGAAAAGAAACATCAAAAATAATCTGGAAAATCAAAAGAAGCTTCGAAAAGTCTCACCTTATTGAAGTAGAAGAAAATTTCACCAAAAGAAATACTAGAATTTTTTACCAAACTTTTAAACACATACTTGAAAACAGCAAAATGGAATTAAATAACAAAGAAATTGTGAAATTTTAGCAAAATTTTTTGAAAAGCTATCAAACTGCCCAGTTATAATAGATAAATTAGAATTTCCAGTGACACCTAAAAATCTAGAGGAAAATTTCCCACCAACAGAGTTAGAAATTCATGAAGCCATCAAAACACTCAAAAACAATAAAGCAAGTGGTGAAGACTCCATTACAGCAGAATTATTGAAGTGGTCAGAACCAAAAATCATAAAGGATCTACAACTGCTTTTTGAGAACATTTGGAAAACTGAAAAGATTCCAGCTGAATGGAAAACAGCATTAATCCATCCGCTACATAAAAGAGAGACAAACAAAATGTCAATAATTACAGAGGAGTGTCACTTCTGCCAGTGGCATACAAAATATTATCAAAAATTCTCTTGCACAGAGTGGTAGATACTTTAGACAAACAACTGGGAGAATATCAGGGTGGTTTTTGAAAGGGAAGATCCTGTGCAGAACAAATTTTTAACTTAAGGTCAATAATTCACCATAGAATGTTAACCGGCGACTCAATAATAGTGTCATTTATTGATTTCAAGAAATCATTTGATTGTATAGACAGAGAAACAATAGATAAGGTCATTAGAGAATTTGGTGTTAAATCAAAATTAGCAAATATAATTCATGAAACACTAACAGGTACAATATCTAAAGTCAAATTTTCTGTTTAATTGTGTTCTAGGAAAAATTGTAAGGATCTGGTATTTGGAGCTAAAAAATCACAAAATTGAACCAATAACTCTGGGAAGGAAAACAAATGGATTTAAGGTAAACTGCTTGACATTTGCAGAGGATTTTGCAATTTTTTCAGAAAACATGAGAGAAGCAGTTACTCAAGTAAACCTTCTGGAAAAAATAGCAAACAGTACTGGCCTCAAAATTTCAGCTGAAAAAACAAAATCCATCACAATATAAAAAATGTGCCAAAACACATATACGTAAAATAGAGCAAGTAAATAAATTTAAATATCGGAGATACTATACAACAGAATGGACTAGAAAAATCTGCAATAGATGTAAGAATTAACAAAATGGAGTGAGCATATGGTTTGACCAAAAATATTTACAACGAGAAATGTATATCTAGAAAAACAAAACTAAAACACTACACCACAGCGGTACGACCAGAATGTTTATATGGAGCTGAATGCCTAATGGTGGACTGTAAGTTGGACAGACTAGAGGTACTGGAAAGAAGGATTATTAGAAAAATAATGGGTGCAATAAAAACTGCAGATGGTTGGAAAATGAGAATTAATGAAGAGATCTACAAAAATATAGAGAGAATATCTGAAGTAATGGCCAAACAAGGCCTTAATGGCCGAAAGCTATAATTGTGTGAATCTTTTTGTTGTGCCTTTCGCGGCTCAGCACCTCCGCTATATGGTGAGTAGCAACTTTCCTTCTCTAATATTGTTACACTCCTATATTAGTGGAAGAAGAAATTGACAATAGCATGGATTACAGAACTAAGGAAAGATCTAGAATGAAACAACATCAAAGAATCAGAAATAGCAGAAAGAAACTGTTTTAAAAATAAAATACTAAATTTTGAAGGCTTTCAAAGCAGAAGAAATAAAAATCGGGAACAACATGGACAGAAGAAAGGAAGAGACTTCATGGGGAGAAAATGAGGGAATACTGGAAAAATAGGAAATAACAAAAAAGGAAGAAGAGGAACTGAAGTTGTTAATGTGATTCACATATTTAACACTAAGAAGTATTCTGCATCTAGTGGCAGATTGAGGTCTGACTTCAAATATTTTGTAAATTGTGAATAGAAAGACATATCTAAAAACAAAGATGATGTAACTTACCGAACGAAAGCGTTGGTATGTTGATAGAGAGAGACTAACAAACACGAACACACACACAAAATTCAAGTTTTCGCAACCCACGGTTGCTTCATGAGGAAAGAGGGAAGGAGAGGGAAAGACGAAAGGAAGTGGGTTTTAAGGGAGAAGGAAAGGAGTCATTCCAATCCCGGGAGCGGAAAGACTTACCTTAGGGCAGAGGTTCCCAAACTGGGGGGCGCGCCCCCCTGGGGGGCGTGATGATGTTGCAAGGGGGGTGCGGGTGGAGTTAGCGGTATAAACCTAATATTTCTTTTTAATATCGATATTTTAATAAAAATGAATGTGCAGGTATTAATGACAGATTATGTTGCTAAATGCAATCATTTGGCGTCCCACATCCTGCAATCATATCTCAATAACCTATCCTAGAACATACAGCTTTTGAAGATCACGTTTAGAATGCCACGTTTAGAATGTCACACACAGAAACTCTCAAAATTATGAAGGTGATATGCGTTAATTCTAATATATCAGATTTGTAAACAACTTACTTCTGACAGCTGGAAAACAGAAAAGTCAGGTATTAACTATTCCGTACATTTGTACACACGAACTGAATGTAATCATGCTATAACTTTTAGCCGTAGTAGGCTATGTTCATCAGAGTAATAATCACTTATACTGCGTAACTGCAAAAATGCCGTTTTATTACCCTGTCAACCCGCGCATCCCCATGTGATGCGATTACAGTGACTTGAATGGACTGTATACGCTTCAAATGAAATGGCGGGTTCGTAATTTGGATGCCAGGGTTATGCCCTTTGTCACCAGAAAAATGTGCATGACGTGAATGCGAAACTAGTACAAGTGTTCGTTCTGAGCAGAGTACTTCACCCCATTCTGGAAACATTGTCGTGACTGCTAACAATGAAACATAACCCAGCTAGGTAGACAATGAAGTCCATTAGTGAGGCTATTTTTTTTCTTTTTTCGAACGGTCAGTACTACAGCTCTTTCATTTGGATTACTTATCTGACAAAACAGTTATTTTTCAATTGCCTTTTTGAAATACGGTATAATTTCGTTTGAAATTAGTGTACGTTCTTTGCTGCGACAATGGCTTCTTTTGGTACGAGCACAGAGATAACTGCTTGGCACTGTGCACAGTTTCCAGCGATGTGTGAGGTGTATCCATGACCTCACTTAATTACTGTGAAATTTGACGACCAATTCATTGATGTTATCTCAAAACTTATAACGTTTTGTTTATAAATAACGAAAGATACGGGGAAAACGATTTTCGCATAAAACCCCAGGCTGTATTGCTCAGAACAGCACCGCAGAACAGGTAGCAAATTCTTAGGGTGCCTGTGGGCTGTTTCCAACCTAATCCGGGAAAAGCCTGTTTCTCCCAGCAAGAGCCCTGCTCGGCCACCAAGTTGCAGACAGACAGTGCACTGACTACCTGCGCTGCAGCTGGGCTTCCCCGTTCTTCGCCCCACTCCTCACAGGCAGTCATCTGAGGTGCCGACAGACGACAGTAGCTTTCCTTTATTTCAGTTGGTTGCTTGCAATTGTTGACACATCTGATGTATTGGATTTTGCTGAAATCTCGTTGCATCTTTCGCATTATGCCTCAGTAAAATCAGTGTTAGTGCGAAATTATACTGTTAACTTCTTGTTTTTTTTTTTACTTCACCATGAGTGTCGTGAAAAAACGTAAATATAATGATGATTATGTCAGTACGGTTTTGCTTCTATACAAAAAATGTTCTTGACTAGCCGCAATGTGTTATTTGCTATGAGGTATTGAGCAACGTTTCCATGAGACCTTCTCGTCTGGAACGCTATTTGTGGGCAAAGCATGGTGCATTGAAAGAGAAGCCGAAGGATTTTTTTGCTGCAAAATGTGATAATATGAAACGAATGAAGTTGGTCACTGCTGGATCCTTTGCACGGACATCAGGAAAGGTACTGGAAGCCTCGTATGAGTTATCATCATCATCATCATCATCATCATCATCATCATCATCATTTAAGACTGATTATGCCTTTCAGCGTTCAGTCTGGAGCATAGCCCCCCTTATAAAGTTCCTCCATGATCCCCTATTCAGTGCTAACATTGGTGCCTCTTCTGATGTTAAACCTATTACTTCAAAATCATTCTTAACCGAATCCAGGTACCTTCTCCTCGGTCTGCCCCGACTCCTCCTACCCTCTACTGCTGAATCCATGACTCTCTTGGGTAACCTTGCTTCTCCCATGCGTGTAACATGACCCCACCATCTAAGCCTGTTCACCCTGACTGCTACATCTATAGCGTTCATTCCCAGTTTTTCTTTGATTTCCTCATCGTGGACATCCTCCTGCGATTGTTCCCATCTACTAGTACCTGCAATCATCCTAGCTACTTTCATATCCGTAACCTCAACCTTGTTGATAAGGTAACCTGAATCCACCCAGCTTTCGCTCCCATACAACAAAGTTGGTCGAAAGATTGAACGGTGCACAGATAACTTAGTCTTGGTACTGACTTCCTTCTTGCAGAAGAGAGTAGATCGTAGCTGAGCGCTCACTGCATTAGCTTTGCTACACCTCGCTTCCACTTCCTTCACTATGTTGCCATCCTGTGAGAATATGCATCCTAAGTACTTGAAACCGTCCACCTGTTCTAACTTTGTTCCTCCTATTTGGCACTCAATCCGTTTATATTTCTTTCCCACTGACATTACTTTCGTTTTGGAGATGCTAATCTTCATACCATAGTCCTTACATTTCTGATCTAGCTCTGAAATATTACTTTGCAAACTTTCAATCGAATCTGCCATCACAACTAAGTCATCCGCATATGCAAGACTGCTTATTTTGTGTTCACATATCTTAATCTCACCCAGCCAGTCTATTGTTTTCAACATATGATCCATAAATAATATGAACAACAGTGGAGACAGGTTGCAGCCTTGTCTTACCCCTGAAACTACTCTGAACCATGAACTCAATTTACCGTCAACTCTAACTGCTGCCTGACTATCCATGTAAAGACCTTTAATTGCTTGCAAAAGTTTGCCTCCTATTCCATAATCTTGTAGAACAGACAATAACTTCCTCCTAGGAACCCGGTCATATGCCTTTTCTAGATCTATAAAGCATTGATACAATTCCCTGTTCCACTCATAACACTTCTCCATTATTTGCCGTAAGCTGAAGATCTGGTCCTGACAACCTCTAAGAGGCCTAAACCCACACTGATTTTCATCCAATTGGTCCTCAACTAATACTTGCACTTTCCTTTCAACAATAGCTGAGAAGATTTTACCCACAACGCTGATTAAAGAGATACCTCTGTAGTTGTTACAATCTTTTCTGTTTCCATGTTTAAAGATTGGTGTGATTACTGCTTTTGTCCAGTCTGATGGAACCTGTCCCGACTCCCAGGCCATTTCAATTATCCTGTGTAGCCATTTAAGACCTGACATTCCACTGTATTTGATGAGTTCCGACTTAATTTCATCCACCCCAGCCGCTTTATTGCACTGCAATCTATTGACCATTTTTTCCACTTCCTCAAATGTGATCCTATTTCCATCATCATTCCTATCCCATTCTACCTCGAAATCTAAAACATTACTGATCGCATTTTCACCAACATTGAGCAACTCTTCAAAATATTCCCTCCATCTGCCCAAGGCATCCACAAGATTCACCAGCAGTTTTCCTGACCTGTCCAAAATACTTGTCATTTCCTTCTTACCTCCCTTTCGAAGGCTGATAATTACACTCCAGAATGGTTTTCCAGCAGCTTGACCCATAGTCTCCAACCTGTTTCCAAAGTCTTCCCACGATTTCTTCTTGGATGCTGCAATTATCTGTTTGGCTTTGTTTCTTTCTTCAACATAACTTTCTCTGTCTACCTGGGTTCTGGTATGTAGCCATTTTTGATACGCCTTCTTTTTCCTTTTACAGGCTGCCTTGACTGTATCATTCCACCAAGCTGTTTGCTTCATCCTACTTTTACACACTACTGTTCCAAGACATTCTTTAGCCACTTCTAGTACTGTGTCCCTTTTCCAATGACTGTAATTGACTACATTCAACTAACTGGTACCTTTCTGAGATCGCTGTTATGTACTTGTGCCTGATTTCCTTATCCTGAAGTTTCTCCACTCTTATCCTCCTACATATGGCCCTGACCTCCTGCACTTTCGGCCTCACAATCCCAATTTCACTGCAGATTAAATAATGATCAGTGTCATCAAAGAATCCCCTGAATACACGTGTGTCCCTCACAGCCTTCCTGAATTCCTGATCTGGTATTATATAGTCAATGACAGATCTGGTTCCCCTGCCTTCCCAAGTATACCGGTGAATGTTCTTATGTTTAAAAAAGGGAGTTTGTGATTACTAAGCCCATACTGGCACAGAAATCCAAGAGTTGTTTCCCGTTCCTGTTGGCCTCCATATCCTCTCCAAATTTACCCATAACCTTTTCATACCCTTCTGTTCGATTTCCAATCCTGGCGTTAAAATCACCCATGAGCAGAACACTGTCCTTGTCCTTTACTCTAACAACTACATCACTGAGTGCCTCATAAAAACTATCCATCTTATCTTGATCTGCCCCTTCACAATGCGAATATACTGACACAATCCTAATTTTCTTGCTAGACACTGTCAAATCTATCCACATCAGTCGTTCGTTTACATACCTTATTGCAACTACGCTGGGTTCCATTTCTTTCCTGATGTAAAGCCCTACACCCCATTGTGCTATTCCTGCTTTGACTCCTGACAGGTAGACCTTGTATTCTCCCACTTCCTCTTCTTTCTCACCCCTTACCCGAATGTCACTAACAGCTAAAACGTCCAGCCCCATCTTACTTGCAGCCTCTGCCAGCTCTACCTTCTTCCCAGAGTAGTCCCCATTGATATTAATAGCTCCCCATCTCATTACCATTTGTTTGCCAAGTCATATCTTAGGAGTCCCTGGTTTGTCAGTTAGAGGTGGGACTCCGTCACCTCCAAAGGTCCGAGGCATTTTGCTCTGATTGTTGCCAGCATCATATTTAAAGTACCAGGGAAGCAGGTTGCTAGCCTTACTTGCCCCGAGTCCCATTGGGTTTTACCCCTAATGGCTGAGGGACTAACCGGTGGATTTGGTAGTCTTTGCCATATGAGCACAAAGGTGACCACGACTCAGAATATGTCCGAGATGCCCAGCCTTATTCCAAAGTAACTGGTATCCCGACTGTCGGGACCACTTACTTGGCCACTCATACATTGCCCGTGGTTCATGAACTAGGACATGACTACAGGAACTCGTATGAGTTATCGCTACTTATTTCAAGGACCAAGAAAAGTCATATTATTGGAGAGACACTAGTCAAATCCTGTTTGTGGAAAGCTGCTGATATTGTTCTTGGGTCAGAAAGTAAACAAAAACTTTCACAAATACCGCTTTCTGACAATACTGTGAAACGTCGGACTGATGATATGGCCGAAGACATACAAAATCAATTACTTACGGCTGTCAAACAATCGCAGGTTTTTGCAATACAGTTAGACGAGAGTACCGATGTTGTGAATTGTTGCCAACTGCTCGCTTTCGACGCTGTATAGAAAATGAAGCAATTAAAGAAGAGTTGCTGTTTTCTACAGAGTTAAAGACAACTTCAAAAGCAATTCATATAATGGCAGCCATCTATGAATTCTTTTGTGGAAATGAGTTATCATGGCAGAAACTGATAGGTGTATGCACAGACTGCGCCCAATCAATGCTTGGATGTCGCTCTGGATTCATGCAGATAGTCAGAGAAAAAAACCCTAGTGGTACTGCTATCCACTGTGTAATACACCGTCAAGCATTGGCAGCTAAGACACTTCCAAAGGAACTCAATGATGTCTTGAAATTGTGCATCAAAATTATGAATCATATTAAAAAGAGTGTGTTAAATTCCAGGTTATTTACGACTCTTTGTGAAGAATTAGGAGCTGAGTATAAAACACTTTTACTTCATACAGAAGTACGCTGGCGCTCAAAAGGAAATATGCTAGGAAGATTATTTGAACCCCGAGACGAAGTGATGCAGTTTTTGGAAAATAACAGACAAACTGAATTGTATGTGGAATTTAGAAAGCCCGGTGTTCATGTTGCATTGGCTTATTTGTCAGATATTTTCGAATCTTTAAACACAATGAATTTGAAATTACAGGGTTGAGAGTCAAACATAATTTTTCATCGGGATGCCATCAAAGCATTTACTGATAAGTTGCAGCTATGGAAACGTAAAATTTTAGCATGCAATTATTCCTGCTTTCCCAGATTGTTTGGAATCCTGGAAGAAGCCCGATTTCAAAACGATTTTAAGGATACTGATACTAAAAGTAAAATATTGAACCATTTGCGGCACCTCATTGATGAATTCAAACGATACTTCCCTAACAGGTGTGATGGTAAAATTTATTATAGGTTAGCGACGGGTCCATTTCACGTTGATGTGGATGTGTTGCCAGACAGACTACAAGAGGAAGTCTTAGAAATTAAAACTGATTCTGCAGCGAAGTATGACTTGGAGAAGATGTATAAGCCTTTATTTTGGGTGAAATATATCACGGTGTATCCCAGTACAGCAGAACAATCACTGAAACTGTATTTACCATTTTCAAGCACTTATTTGTGCGAAAGAGCATTTTCAGCAGTAGTGGCGATAAAAAATAAGCTTAGAAGCAAACTCAGTATTGCCAATGATTTACGTAGCCTAGTTTCTACTATTCAGCCAAGAATTCAAAATCTTGTAAAAAATATGCACGCTCGTCCTTCACATTCATTTATTTGTTTGTTTCTTGCCATATGTGTGTGGAAATAATATTTTTATAATAAATACGTCACATGTGGTATGTTATTTCAACTAATAATAGTATTTCTTCTGGATGAAGACACAGCAAAAGTTTATCCTAGATGTGGTAAGCGAAGAGTAGTCCTAAAATCGTATACTGGTGAAGAAATGGTGTGCAGCAAGTGAATGTAATCAAGGTATGGAAGTTGTTTTATTCATATTTTTTAAAGTTCTGTGTAGTCTGCAAAATTATTTCGTCTGGTTCTGGGAACTGGGCCTTTGCCGCCGTTCGGTAACTGTTGTCATTGACATAAATGCCAACCTATGCGCAATGACAATGGGGAGCACTATAAGCATACAAATCAGTGATGTCACCATGACTGAGTGACTATTTTTGATAATGAGTGAAAGTAATAAGCTACACTCAACTTAAAATAATCGCCCGCATCCACTCATCTGCAAAGGTCGCAAATATTTTTCCTTGTTTACCAAGGACTTTCTTTACTTTAGGAGTGGCTTATTATCACTAGACTATACTGATGACGTAATAACTGTGACTCGATACATTAACAGCCCACCATGTTACATGACGTCACCATCACAAATTTTTCAGTAGTTTCTTGATAATTAATAAAAATCCCTATATTTTTAAGGGGGGGGGGGGTCGCACGGAAGTTTTGTTTTCGGCAGAAGGGGGGCGTGACGAACAAAAGTTTGGGAGCCACTGCCTTAGGGGGGAAAAGGGACAGGTATACACTTGCGCGCACGCGCCCACACACACACACACACACACACACACACACACACACACACACACACACACACACACATCCATCCGCACATATACAGACACAAGCAGACATATGTAAAGGCAAAGAGTTTGGGCAGACATGTCAGTCGAGGCAGAAGTACAGAGGCAAAGATGTTGTTGAATGACAGGTGAGGTATGAGCAGCAGCAACTTGAAATTAGCGGAGGTTGAGGCCTGGTGGGTAATGGGAAGAGAGAATATATTGAAGGGCAAGTTCCCATCTCTGGAGTTCTGATAGGTTGGTGTTAATGGGAAGTATCCAGATAACCCGGACAGTGTAACACTGTGCCAAGATGTGCTGGCCGTCCACCAAGGCATGTTTAGCCACAGGGTGATCCTCATTACCAACAAACACTGTCTGCCTCTGTCGTTTCATGCGAATGGACAGTTTGTTGCTGGTCATTCCCACATAGAAAGCTTCACAGTGTAGGCAGGTCAGTTGGTAAATCACGTGCGTGCTTTCACACGTGGCTCTGTCTTTGATCGTGTACACCTTCCGGGTTACAGGACTGGAGTAGGTGGTGGTGGGAGGGTGCATGGGTCAGGTTTTACTCCGGGGGTGGTTACAAGGGTAGGAGCCAGAGGGTAGGGAAGGTGGTTTGGGGATTTCATAGGCATGAACCAAGAGGTTACGAAGGTTAAGTGGTCGGCGGAAAGACACTCTTGATGGAGCGGGGAGGATTTCATGAAGGATGGATCTCATTTCAGGGCAGGATTTGAGGAAGTCGTATCCCTGCTGGAGAGCCACATTCAGAGTCTGATCCAGTCCCGGAAAGTATCCTGTCACAAGTGGGGCGCTTTTGTGGTTCTTCTGTGGGGGATTCTGGGTTTGAGGGGATGAGGAAGTGGCTC
The DNA here is from genome assembly GCF_021461385.2 of Schistocerca piceifrons. NCBI lineage: Eukaryota > Metazoa > Arthropoda > Insecta > Orthoptera > Acrididae > Schistocerca > Schistocerca piceifrons. Next base: position 496,543,671 of record NC_060138.1, on the reverse strand, counting down.
TGGTTATTTGCTTCTGTACCAGGTCGGGAGGGTAGTAGCGGGATGCGAAAGCTGTTGTCAGGTTGTTGGTGTAACGGTTCAGGGATTCCGGACTGGAGCAGATTCGCTTGCCACGAAGACCTAGGCTGTAGGGAAGGGACCGTTTGATATGGAGTGGGTGGCAGCTGTCATAATGGAGGTACTGTTGCTTGTTGGTGGGTTTGATGTGGATGGATGTGTGAAGCTGGCCATTGGACAGATGGAGGTCAACGTCAACACAGGCAGACAGTGTTTGTTGGTAATGAGGATCTCCCTGTGGCTAAACATGCCTTGGTGCACGGCCAGCACACCTTGGCACAGTGTTACACCGTCCGGGTTATCTGGATACTTCCCACTAACACCGACCTATCAGAACTCTGGAGATGGGAACTTGCCCTTCAATATATTCTCTCTTCCCATTACCCACCAGGGCTCAACCTCCGCTAATTTCAAGTTGCCGCCGCTCATACCTCACCTGTCATTCAATAACATCTTTGCCTCTGTACTTCCGCCTTGATTGACATCTCTGCCCAAACTCTTTGCCTTTACATATGTCTACTTGTGTCTGTATGTGTGTGGATGGATATGTGTGTGTATGTGCAAGTGTATACCTGTCCCTTTTTCCCCCTAAGGTAAGTCTTTCCGCTCCGGGGATTGGAATGACTCCTTACCCTCTCCCTTAAAATCCACATCCTTTCGTCTTTCCCTCTCCTTCCCTCTTTCCTGATGAAGCAACCGTGGGTTGCGAAAGCTTGAATTTTGTGTGTGTGTTTGTGTTTGTTAGTGTCTCTGTCAACATACCAACGCTTTCGTTTGATAAGTTACATCATCTTTATTTTTAGAGATATTTTTCCCACGTGGAATGTTTCCCTCTATTATATTCATATCAGAAAGATATGTTATGTTCCGCAAATGTAATAAAATGTTAATCAGTTTTACTTGGGCTAAACACATCCTGTTACAATGTCATTTTCTTAGTCATAGTCTTTACATTAGGTAGAATTCTTGTGAGCACATTACTAGCTCCTGCCACATGTTGTGCCCTTGTAGCTTTTGTGGGAGTTCAAAATTTGTAGATTAGATTCGTTTTTCATTCCATAGATCCATGCTGAGGAGATCCTTGTGGATGTGGAACACGTCAATTTTTTTTTTATTTTTATTTTTTTTTAAAGCTGAATTAACAATACTAATAGTATAGGTATATACAATACATCTTTTTTTAAGCTGAAATAACAATACTAATAGTATGAGTATATACAATACATCATTTGTTTCTATTAAAAATTTGTCAATGGAGTAGAAGGAGTTGGCCACTAGTAAGTCTTTCAGACTGCTTTTAAACTGATCTTTGTTTGTAACTAAATTTTTTATGTTTGCTGGCAAATATTGAAGATGAGTGTTCCTGAGTAGTGGACCCCTGTTTGAACTAAAGTAAGTGTTTATAAGTCCTTGTGCAGATCATTTTTGTTCCTGGTATTGTATGTATGAACGGAGCTGTTTGTTGGAAAAAGAGATATATTATTTAGGACAAATTTCATTAAGGAGTAAATATACTGAGGGGCAGTAGTTAGTATACCCAGTTCTTTGAAGAGGTTTCTACAGGACGTCTGTGGATTTACTCCACAAATAATACGTATTACATGCTCTTGAACTCTGAAAACTTTTGTTTGACTTGAAGAGTTACCCCAAAATATTATACCATATGACATTACGGAATGAAAGTAGGCAAAGTATGCAAGCTTTTTCATTTTTATGTCGCCTATGTCTGCTAACACTCGAATTGCAAATACAGATTTGTTGAGGTGTTTCTGCAGTTTTGTGGTGTGCTCCTCCCAACTGAATTTATCATCAAGTTGTAATCCCAGGAATTTAAGACTGTCAACCTCTTCTATCTGCTCTTCTTCATACTTTATGCATATGCTGGGTGGAAACCTTTTACAGGTTCTGAATTGCATATAGTGAGTCTTTTCGAAGTTTAATGTCAGTGAGTTGGCTTTAAACCATTTATTAATATCCATGAAAATATCATTAGCAGATATTTCTAGAACTACACTTGACATACTATTTATTGCAATACTTGTGTCATCTGCAAACAAAACGAACTCTGCTTCTGGCAGTGTAACTAATGAGAGATCATTAATGTACACAAGAAAAAGCAATGGCCCTAAGATGAATCCTTGTGGGACACCACATGTAATTTCTTCCCATTCTGATGATGGCTGATGACTTAATTCACTAGTCCCTTGCACTGACACCCTTTGTTTCCTGTTAGCGAGGTATGACTTGAACCATTTTGCAGCACTGCACGTGACACCATAAAATTCTAATTTATTTAAAAAGATATTGTGGTTCATGCAATCAAATGCCTTTGACAAATCACAGAAAATACATGCTGCTTGTAATTTGTTATTTAATGAATTGAGTACATTTTCACTGTAGGTGTAAATAGCCTTCTCGATATCAGAACCCTTCAGAAATCCAAACTGTGTTCTTGATAATATGTTATTTGTGGTCAGATGGTTGAGAAGCTGCATGTACATTACTTTTTCTAAAATTTTTGAGAATGCTGGCAAAAGTGAAATTGGTCTGTAGTTTGATGGTATCTCTTTATCCCCTTTCTTGAATAGAGGCTTAACATCTGCATATTTTAGCCAGTCAGGAAATGTCCCAGTTATATATAATTGACTGGTTACACAAGTAACTTAGAATTGTACTAAACTCACAAGAACATGCCTTAATCAACTTTGTTGATATTTCATTGTAACCACTAGAATGCTTTGTTTTTAAAGATTTTATTATGGAAGTTATTTCTTTTGGTGAAGTGAGTGACACATTCATGTACCTGAAGCTATTTGTAAAGGCTAGTTTCAGATATTCAAGGGCATTATTTACTGATCTTGACAATCCCATTCTATCAGTAATGGATATAAAGTACTTGTTAAATACATTTGCCACACTATGCCCATCAGTAACTAATGTGTCATCTACCCTTAATGCTATTTTCTCCTGTTCCTTTCTGGTTGTACCAGTCTCCTCTTTCACTATATCCCATATTGTTTTTATTTTGTTCCCCGACATCGCTGTCTTCTTCTCGTAGTGCATTTGTTTAGATGTCTGAATTACTTTTTTAAATATTTTACAGTATTCCTTGTATTTAGCTAAATCATCAGCATTGGAGCTATTCTTGGTTGACAGACACATTTTCCTTTTTGTCTTACTGGGAATCTTTATTCCTTATATAATCCATGGTTTTATTATGGACTACTGTTTAATTTGAGTAGCTTTTAGAGGAAAACATTTTTCAAATATGGTACTGACATTGTTCAAGAATGTGTTATATTTTTCATTCATGTCATGAGCACTATAAACATCTTTCCAGTTCATATCTTTGAGCAGTTTTCTAAAACACTCAATATTTGGTTGATTGACTACTCTCCTGTACTCAGATTTAGCAGTCTTGATAATCTGCTTAGAATTTACATCTGAAACAAGGAGCTGCATGATTACAGCTTTTATAATATGATTTTGTTCCTTTTATTTGTCTATAAAAATGTTATCAATGGCTGTCCTTGAGGATTTAGCGATTCTAGTTGGAAAGTTTACAGTGTGAGTTAGATTGAAAGACAACATTACTGACTGCAGTAAATGTTTACTGGAAAATTGCATTAGAAAATCTGTATTAAAGTCACCAGCAATCAAAATTTCTTTGTTTCTTCCTGTTAAATAACCCAAAAGAGATTCTAGATGATTTATGAATAGATTATAATTTCCTGCATGTGCTCGGTAAATAGTTACTATTATATAGGATTTGTTATGGAACTCTACTTCTGTTGCACATACTTCTAGATGCTGCTCGAAACAGAATTTATTAATGTCAATGTCCTTGAATTTATGGCAGTTTTTAATAAATGTGGCAACTCCTCTTCCATCTGTATCTACTCTGCAGAAGTAGCAAGAAGGAAACAGTAAATAAAGAAGAAAGATAATGGTAGCAGAAATTTCATGTTTGTAATGTTTGTCTCTTTGGTACTTATTGCATGGCATCAGAAATGGAAAATGAGAGACAAATCCTTGTTTTTAATGTCAGGAATTCATTTGTTCATGACAGGAGAGGAGAAAGTAGGTGCAGAGGGAAGTGTAGGGAAATTAACAAGTATTAAGAAAATTATCCAGGGTCTAAGGAGAGCATTTAATTGAATAACAGAAATTGTGGTCCATTGACAGGTGCACATAAAGAAAACAGAAGCTTTGCTAGCTTTCAGAAGAAATCCTTTGAAGAACTAGAGAGTATTCTCTCTCTTTATCTATCTATCTATCTTTATCTATCTCTCTTTGTGCACCTACATTGTACTGGGTGGACAGACTATCCTGGAATTGCAGACTGGCAGGTTGATTGGGTTGGGGGTTGTGGCAGATGGGGTGGGTAGAGGGAGAAAGAGGCAGGTAGTAGAAGGAGGTGCTGGAGATGGGTAGCAACCAGCTCGGAGAGAGGTAGTAGGTGTGCAGGCTGTATTGCAGGAGGGAGAAGTGGCAGATATGTGGGCTAAGCATGCGGCACATGGCTACCACAGCTGGTGAGATACAGGACACAAATAAGATGATTGGATGTGGGAACAGTTGATTAGTAGAAATTGAGACTAGGGGGGTTACGGCACTAAAAAATGTCCTATGCAACGGCACCGAAAAATGTCCTATGCACGTAATGAAGAAACACTGTGCTGCAGGGGAAGATCTGGATGGCACGGATTATGAAGCAGCCATTGAATTCGAGCATGTTGTGCTTAGCATTATGTTGTGCCACTGGGAGGTCGACTTTGTTCTTGTCCACAGTTTGACAGTGACCATTTGTTCTCATGATTGGTTGTTGGTCATCCCACATGAAATGCTGTGCAGTGATTGCAGCAGAGCTGGTATATGATATGGCTAAGCAGGTGGCCTAGCCTTTTAAGGGATAGGATAAGCCTGTGACAGGATTAGAATAAAATGTGCTGGGTGGGTGAATTGGGCAGGTCTTGCACCTGGGTACTTCAAAATGATATGAACACCATGGCAAGGTGGTGGTAGTGGGAGTGGCATAGAGCTGGACCAAGATATTGTGTAGGTTGGGCGGGCGACAGAACGCCGATTTAGAAGAGATGTGAAGGATTATGTGTAGAATGTGTGTCATTTCTGGGCATGATGATAGTCAGTGACCAGGAAAAAGGACCTATTCAATCGCTCCAGTCTGAGATGATAGTAGGTGATTAGGGGGTGCTCCTGTACAACCGATTCTTGGGCATGGTGCGAGAGTTAGGGTTATGCGAAGATACGGTACTGGAAATCTGTTTGTGTGCTATGATTGGAAGGAATAGTGCCTGTCAGTGAGATCTTCAGCGTATTGTACAGGGAAAGTCTCATCCCTGCAGATATGCCAACATGCTGCGACTGTTTGTGGTTAGTTGGTTTGATGTGGATGGAAGCATCCAGGAAGGTGGCAGGTAGGATTGGGCAGGACCAGGTGACGTAAATGGAAGGGAAGGTGATGAAGTTTTGGAGGAATGGGGGGATAGGATGCCTTAGCACTGTGTTCAGATCATGAAGATACCATCAGTGAACCTGAGGCAGACAAGGGGTTTGGAGTTTTCAAAAGCTTGGAAGGTTTCTTGTAGATGGCCTATAAACAGATTGGCGTAGGAGGGTGCCGTGCAGGTGCCCATGGCTGTGCATGGATTTGTTTATTTCCTTCCCCTTGAAGGAGAACTTGTGTGTGAGGACACAGGTGGTAAGATGTATGAGTCATTAGGTAGTAGGTCTGGAGTTGGAAGGAAGTAGGGAGAGCTAGTGTTTGGCAGTGGCAAGGCTGTGGGTATGAGGGACATTGCTATATAGGGAGAGGGCATCATCAGTAATTAGTAGGGATCCAGATAGGTAATGGAGTGGGGATGGCCAAGAGTCAGTGAAAGAAGTGGTTAGTATCTTTGATGTTTCAAGCAGTTAGTTAGTGGCTGACAGATTGGTTTACAAGAGCAGAAATTCATTCCATGGGAGCGCAATAACCATCTACAACAGGGTGTTGAGGATAGTTGGGTTTTAGGATTTTAAGAAGCATGTAAAAGGTAACCACCCTCCCAATTCTAACTCATAACTGCAGGTCATCCATAAAAGACATGACTTTGTAACTTTCCAGAGAAGGGCATGATAAAACTGGCTGTGGCTGGGTCTAAGAAACGAGTGGGTTGCTTGGTTCAGTCTTTATCCATAGCTGCATGTCTATTAAACAGGTTTGTAACATCTGCACCATTTCAGTAACCAATGCTTGAGCTGCCTCCCAACTAGTGACACTCTGCATTTCGTACAGGATGCAGCATGCCCTGGCAAATTACATTGGCCACATCTCACAGATCAGAAATAATGTTTCTTTGTAGTACAAAGAATTGCGAAAGATCAACTTGTTCCCCTGGCTGCACAAATGTAACCTTCAAATCCCTGTGCATCACTCTCTTGACTCCATGCCCTCTACATATAAAACGGGGAAAACAATCCAAAAAGCAATAGTCTGCTCACTCACCCCCTTGTTTGATGAAGCTGCATTCTGTGGTTGTGAAGTAGTGCTGCTTAGACATCAACTGTGCTGGTATCTGCTGCCAAATGAGGTCCACTGATACCAAAATACTTCTGACACCACTCTATAGCAAACCGGAGTGAGAGGGGGCTGCCATGGTATAGAGGTGGTGGAGCGGTGGGTTTGGGAGGCGGTGCTTCTGGCCAGGATTGCATGGAAAACTCCGATACGAGATATAACATCTTTTATTTGGTCTTGAGCTGCAATGTTGAAGTGCTGGAACACCCCTGATATGCCCTTAGCAGGTCACAGTGGCAGAATGGCCATTTGATGTCCATCTCCTGCTTTGGTGACACTGTCTACTCTACTTGGCAGTGCATGTCTGAGTTAACAGTAAGTGGCCCTGAGTGAGCAGTGCCAGTGACTTGAACACCCCCTGAATTATTGTAGGTGTCCACCACTACCTGGTTAGAAACGTGCCCTGTTGTGGATAAATACTGGCAGTACCGCCCTTTCTGTGAACTGCTGCCTTCCAACGGTATGTGGATGAGTGTTATTGTGTTGGAGAACACTCCCTGGAATGCTGTTCATGAATGGTAGCACAGCAGGTCGAATCATCAGATTGATGTACAGTTTTCTAGTCAGAGTGCATGGGATAATCCCAAGAGTGCTCCTTCAGTCGTACAAAATCACATCCCAGACCATAACGCCTGGAGTAGTTTCAGTATGTCTAGCACACAGACAGGTTGGCTGCAGGCCGTCAACTCTCCTCCTCCTAACCAACACATGGTCATCACTGGCACTGAGGTAGAACCGGCTTTCATCAGAAAACACAACAGACATCCACCTTTCCCTCCAATGAGCTCTTGCAAATGGTGGTGGTTTGGGGTTAGTGGAATTCGTGCTACAGTGCATCTGGCTTGGAGCTGTCCTTAAAATAACTGATTTGTAACAGTTTGTTGTGTCACTGTGGTGCCAAGTGCTGCTCAGATTGCTTCAGTAGATGCAGTACGATGCAACAGAGCCATATGCTGAATCTGAGGGTCTTCCCTTTTGGTAGTGTCACATGGCCGTATGGAGCTCTGTCTTCTTGCAACTGTACATTGTTGTGACTGTTGCTACTAGCAATCAGGTACAGTGGCTACATTCCTGCTAACTGTTTCTGCAATATCATAGAAGAAGCAGCCAGCTTCTTGTAGCCATACATGACCTTGTTCAGACTCAATGAGGTGTTGACAGTGGCATCTTTGTTACCTCAAAGGCATTCTTGACTAATATCATCTCAACACGTCCAACCTCAAAGGTAACTAATGCTCATGACCGTTACAGCATGTATTTAAAGCATACTTGATTTGGATCCTCATAGTGGTGCTGCTATTGCCACCCTTACGTGACTGGAGTGAAATTTGAATAGACCTTATCTCTCAGATGTAGGATCATGCCTACCAACTTATGTTTATGTCGTACAACTCCTTCTTGGCGTTGTGATTTATTTTTTCCTCTTTGTATATATGATGAGAGAAAAGAAATTATTCAGCACATTAAGGGAGAGAAAATTTCATTGTGATGGGGGACTAGGAATAAATGAAAGGAGAAGTTGCCTGGTAGTATTTTGCACATTTTATTAGTTCAAATGTATGGGCTAAGAATAAGGAAATAAGGTTGAAAGTGTAGAAGAGACCTGGAGGTACCACAAGATTTCTGATAGAGTACATAAGATAAAAATTTAGAAACAAGGTTCTAAACTGTAAAACATTTCCAGGAGCAGATGTAGAACCAGACTATTACCTTCCTTAGTTATAAAATGCAGACTGAAGATGCAAAAAGGTAGAGAATGCGCAATAAGTGGAGAGGTTTCAAAGGGAGCATTAGGCAGTGACTGACTGAAATAGGCAAAACTAATATTGTAGAAGAGCTTTGAAAGATGGATAGTGAAGGCAGCAGAGGAACAGCTGAGCAAATTGGAATTTCTATCAGAAATTATATAATCTGTGAAAAACAGTTCTCCATGGTATGCAGGATTTATATGACATCGGTGAAATACACTCAGACTTCGAGAATAATGTAATAATTCCAGTATCAAATAAGGCAGGTGCTGATAGGTGTGGATATTACCAAACCATCAGTTTAATAAGTCAAGATTGCAAAATACTAACACAAACTATCCACAGACGAATGGAATGACTTGTAGGAGCTGACCAAGGAGATCAGTTTGTGTTTCAGGGAAATGTAGAAACATTTTGTCTTATATCCTCCTTTCAAGACACAGTCTATTCCATTCAACTGCTCTCCCAGTTCCTTTGCCATCTCTGACAGAATTACAATGTCATTGGCAAGCCTCAAAGTTTTTATTTCTTCTTCGTGGATTTTAATTCCTACTCCAAATCTTTCTTTTGTTTCCTTTACTGCTTGCTCAATATACAGATTGAATAATATCAAGGATAGGCTACAACCCTCTCTCACTACCTTCTCAACCACTGCTTCCCTTTCATGGCCCTCGACTCTTATAACTGCCATCTGGTTTCTGTACAAATTGTAAATAGCCTTTTGCTCCCTGTATTTGGCACATGCCACCTTCAGAATTTGAAGGAGAGTATTCCAGTCAACATTGTCAAAAGCTTTCTCTACATCTACAAATGCTAGAAACATAAGTTTGCCTTTTCTTAATCTATCTTCTAAGATAAGTCGTAGGGTCAGTATTGTCTCACGTGTTCCAACATTTCTACGGAATCCAAACTGATCTTCCCCGAAGTCAGTTTCTACCAGTTTTTCCATTAGTACTTTACAGCCAAGGCTTATTAAACTGATAGTTTGGTAATTTTCACACCTGTCAACACCTGCTTTCTTTGGGATTGGAAGTATTATGTTCTTCTTGAAGTCTGGGGGTATTTCACCTGTCTCATATATCTTGCTCAGCAGATGGTAGAGTTTTGTCAGGGCTGGCTCTCCCAAGGCTATCAGTAGTTCTAATGGAATGTTGTCTACCCCTGGAGCCTTGTTTCGACTGAGGTCTTTCAGTAATCTATCAAATTCTTTATGCATTCATGCAGTGTCATATCTCCCATTTCATCTCCATCTACGTCCTCTTCTATTTCCATAATATTGCCCTTGTATAGACCCTCTATATACTCCTCCCACCTTTCTGCTTTCCCTTCTTTGCTTAGAACTGGCTTTCCATCTGAGCTCTTGATATTCATACAAGTGGTTTTCTTTTATCCAAAGGTCTCTTTAATTTTCCCATAAGCAGTATCTATCCTGCACCTTGTGATATATTCCTCTACATACTTACATTTGCCCTCTAGCCATCCCTGCTTAGAGATTTTGCATTTCCTATTGATTTCATTTTTGAGACATTTGTATTCCTTTTTGCCTGCTTCATTCACTGCAGTCATATATTTTCTCCTTTCATCAATTAAATTCAATATCTCTCCTGTTACCCAATGATTTCTACGAGCCCTCATCTTTTTACCTGCGTGATCCTCTGTTGCCTTCAGTAGTTCATCTCTCAAAACTACCCATTCTTCTTCTACTGTATTTCTTTCCCGTCCTTGTTAGTCATTCCCTAATGCTCTCTCTTAAACTATCTACAACCTCTGGTTCTTTTAGTTTATCCAGGTCCAATCTCCTTAAATGCCTTCCTTTTGGCATATTGTACAGTTTTAATCTACAGTTCATAAACAACAGATCATGGTCAGAGTCCACATCTGTCCCTGGAAATGTCTTACAATTTAAAACCTGGTTCCTAAATCTCTGTCTTACCATTATATAATCTATCTGAAACTGTCCAGTGCCTCCAGACCTCTTCCATGTATACAACCTTCTTTCATGATTCTTGAACCAAGTGTTAGTTATGATTAAGTTATCCTCTGTGCAAAATTCTACCAAGCAGCTTTGTCTTTCATTCCTTACCCTGATCCATATTCCCCTACTACTTTTCCTATTTTTCCTTTTCTTACTATCGAATTCCAGTCCCCCATAACAATTAAATTTTCATCTCCCTTCACTATCTGAATAATTTCTTTTGTCTCATCATACATTTCATCAATTTCTTCGTCATCTGCAGAGCTAGTTGGCATATAAACTTGTACTACTGTGGAAGGCATGGGCTTTGTGTCTATCTTGGCTACAATAATGCGTTCACTATGCTGTTCATAGTAGCTTATCTGTGCTCCTAATTTTTTTTAAAACCTACTTCTGCATTACCCCTATTTGATTTTGTATTTATAACCCTGTATTTACGTGACAAGAAGTCTTGTTCCTCCTGCCACCGAACTTCACTAATTCCCACTATATATAACTTTAACCTATCCATATCACTTTTTTGATTTTCTAACCTGCCTACCCGATTAAGAGATCTGACATTCCATGCTCCAATCCAGAGAATGCCAGTTTTCTTTCTCCTAATAACAATGTCCTCCTGAGTAGCGCCCCCCCCCCCCCAGAAATCTGAATTGGGGGAGTATTTTACCTCCAGAATATTTTACCCAAGAGGACACCATCATCATTCAACCATACAGTAAAGCTGCGAGCCCTCGGGAAAAATTATGGCTGTAGTTTCCCCTTGCTTGCAGCCACTCATAGTACCAGCACAGCAAGGCTGTTTTGGTTTATGTACAAGGCCAGATCAGTTCCTTCATCCAGACTGTTTCCCCTGCAACAACTGAAAAGGGTGCTGACCCTCTTCAGGAACTACACATTTGTCTGACCTCTCAATAGATAACCCTCCGTTGTGGTTGCATCTATGATACGGCTATCTGTATCGCTGAGACACACAAGCCTCTTCACCAACGGCAAGGTCCATGGTTCACGAGGAGCTTTGGCACTTAACTTGATTAAAAGGAGAAGAAGTTGACAGTACACATTCTGAGGCATCAGGTAATAATAGTTAACATTGTAAGGGCATGTGTGTGAGAGGGGAAGTGTAATGTGAGAAGTAAAAATTAAAAATTATGGAGGGAGACAAAGGCATGATTACAGTAAGCAGGGTCAAATGGCTGTAGTTGTGCAAAACTGAGGGAACTGGTACAGGATAAATAGTGTAGAGAGTTGTGTAAAACTAGTCTTCAGTATGCAAATTACAACAGTAAGTGTTGCATAGGTTTTGTGGTACCAAGGTTTGCTGTTCCTTATGTCATGAGTTGGTTTTGTTGTTATTTTGAAATGAATTGGGGAAGAATTTAGTTCAAATTTCCATTCTATTTGTTTTTGTACACATTCTAAATAATTTTGGTCAAATGCAGGAGTACTTACTTTGGAAAGATCATGGTTTGTTTTCTTTATTTCCTTCCCTTTATTTATATCATGAGGTTTATTTACACGTACCACACTCAATTAACATGTCACATCTCTTGTATTTTTAAACTTATATAATGTTTCATTTTTCTTACAGTTTTCTGTTATTGTGTGGAATGTGTAAAGAGTATATTGCAACAGAAAATTAAGGCTGTCAGTACTGAGGTGTAAATGAGAAGTAACAAGGAAGTTTACATCACATCTGTAATGCTGAGAGTAATACCTACTGTGCAAACCACATTTTCTTAGTTTTAAATGTATGGGAGAGGGTTTTTTGCGTAGAAGGGAAGGCAGCTGTCGAAATGCAGGTGCTATTGGTGGTTAGTGTGTTTAATATGGACAGAGGTGTAGATGGAGCCATCAGAATGGTGGGGGTCAATGCCCAAGATAGTGGCATATTGGGTACAGGAGGACCAGTTGAAGTGAATGGGAGAAAAGGTGTTGAGATTGTGAAGGAATGTAGCTAAGGTGTCTTGGCCCTGGGTCCAGCTCATGAAAATATCAATGAACCTAAAAGCAGACTGTGTGTTGGGAGTTGTGGGAGACTAGGAAGGTTATCCCTAGGTGGGCCATAAACAGTTTGGAATAGGAGGGTTCCATGCTGGAGCCCATGGCTATGCTGCCACCTTATCTTCAAAGGAAAAGTAGTTGTGGGTCAAGATATAGTAGTAAAGTGTATAAGGAATGAGGTGGTGGGTTTAGAGTATGAAGGACATTGGGAGTGGTAGTGTCTGATAGTGGCAAGTACATGAGCATATAGGATGTGGGTGTATGGGGAGGTGGTATCAACAGTGGCGAATAGGGATCCAGGAGATGAGGAGGTGGGAGTAGTGGAAAGTCAGTTAAGGAAGTGGCTGGTATCTTTGATGTAGGAGGCTAGGTTTCAGGCAGCTGGTTGGAGATGTTGGTTAACAAGAGCAGAAATTCTTTCAGTGGGAGCACAATAGCGTGTCCAAGATCATTGGGTTTGTGGATTTTGAGGAGCAGGTAGAAGGTGGATGGGTGTGCGGTGTGTTATTGCAGTGAGGAGGGAGATGGGCTCAGGTGAGATGTTTTGTGAAGTGCCTATGGATTTCACTAGGGATTGGAGGTTATGTTGGACTTCTGGGATGGGAGCACTGTCGCAAAGTTAGAAGGTGGACAATTCAGACAGTTGGCAGAGGTCTTCCGTCAGGTAGTCACTGCGAATCATCACGACAGTGATGGAACCTTCGTCTACAGGGAGGTTGATTAGGGCTGGATCTGTTTTCAGGTTGTGTATGGCTATTTTTTTCTGCCAAAAGATTAGTGTTCTTAGGAAGGTTCATGGCTAAGGATGGTGAGCCCAAGTTGGAGGTGAGGAATTTCTGGAAGCAGACTAGGGTTTGGTAAGCTCGGAGGATAGAAGCGTCATTGTTGGATTGTGGTATGAACTGGAAGAGGCAAGGTTCAGTGTTTAGATTAGGTTGGCTTTGGTTGGAGGGATTGCCGGCAAATAAGTGTTTCAACTGTAGGGATCTGGAGAAAGAAAGAGGTCTTTAACTAGTCCAATAGGGTTAAATTTTGGGGGTATGGCTGAAGGTTAGGCCTTTGGTTGGACTGAAACTTTTGTGGGACTGAGAGTTATTGTGGAGAGGTTAACAACAGTATTTTGGATTCTGGGTTTTGTGAGGTGTTAGGAGGGACTTTTGAAGGATGCGGTAAGTTGAAGAGGTTATCTAGGTAGAGTCTACATGCTATGAGAGGTTTTACTGTGAGAAGAATGGATGTTGATAGGTAGTGATGCCCCAAGGTGGGAGTAGGATGTCAACAGGTTGGACAGTTCATGGGGATGGAATGCTCCTCCAGGTGTTGGAACTCAAGGGTTTCTATTGCAGAGATTTAGTGTATGCAGTGAGGATTGCATAGTGAGAGTCTCTTGCAGGGGGAATAGAGGTTGTTCTGGGATGTCTGTGCCATGGAGAGGTGTTTTTGCAGTACCAGGTCCATGAGAGATAGGGACTGGCAGAATGTGAAAAGGTGAAGGTCGTGTGAAAGGAGGAGTGGCATCCAGAGAAGGGAATTTTTATGCTTAGGCCATTGGGGGCATTCCATGGTTCAGACACCATGTAAGTAACAGGATGTGGGACTGGGTTTTAGCCAGGAAAAGGGATACTTTTCTGAACTGGTGCAGAAAGGTGGAATAGGGGTCCATTGCAGTAGGAATGTTTTTAGGAAATGGAAAATGATGCAGGTAATGGGCAAGTGGTTATAAGAAGAATTTGATAATATAGCATGAGGTAGGTGGAGTGGAAAGAATGGAAAAAGTTGTAGTGAGACTAATAGGGTGGTTTTGTAGTCCACACCAAAAAATCCCTCTCATACAGTGTAGCCACCTGTGTGTGTGTGTGTTTGTTTGTTTGTTTGTTTGTTTGTTTGTTTGTTTTACCCAGCCTAGCCAACTGTGGACAACAGATCTTATGTGATAAGAACTCTCTTGCCCAGTATGTTGAAGGCCTTCACAGGCAGGCAGTACCCCTCAAATCTACTGTAGTCCACAAATAAATTTCCCCTGCCATATCCTGAGACACCTTCAATTCTCCCACTATCCCCAAGAGTCAGCTACAAAGGAGTGCCTCCTCATCACCCAGTATCACCCTGGATTGAAAAAACTAAACAGTATCTTTTGCTAGGGCCTTGATTATGTCTAATCCTGCTCTGAAATGAGGGACATCATACCCAAGATCCTTCCCAACGCTCCTTAAGTGGTGTTGTGTCACCTGCCCGAGCAACACAACATCCTGATCCTTCCCTATGCCACTCCTTACTCCCAACCTCTTGCCGTAGGGATCAGATCCCTGTGACAGACAAGTTCAAGATCTATTACATCTACCTACCCAGCACATCCTACTCCACTTCTGTCACAGGCTTATCCTACCACAACAGAAGCTGGACCTTCTGTGAAAGTAGCCATGTCATATATCAACTTTGCTGCAAACACTACACAGACTTTTATGTTGGTATGACCACCAACCAGCTGTCCACCAGGATGGATGGCCACCACCAAACTGTTGTCATGGAACAAATGACACAACATGCAGCTGAGCACAACATGCTCAGTTTCAATGGCTGCTTTGCAACCCGAGCCATTTGGATGCTTCCCTCCAACATCAGCTTCTCTAAGCTACACAGAGAGAATTATCCTTACAATATATTCTCCTCTCCTGGAATCTTCCTGGCCGCAGTTTCGCAACAATTTTCCTTTCCTCCATTTCTTCACCTCTTCCCAATTCATGTCCCCACATTGCCTTCAGTGTTTGCTGCTTACCACCGGTTGCTACAGTTGTGCCAGCCCATACACCTGTCACCCCGCTCTCCTGCATTCCTAGCCAGCAAACCAGCTGCCTCCTTCTGAGCCGCTGCTAACCTCCCAACCCCAGTCCTTCTCCCTGTCTCTGATGACCTCTCTCTCAACCCACCTCATCTGATACCATGGCCAGTTCACCTGCCGCAAATGGAACTATTGGTCTAGCTGGTACCCAATGTAGGTACATAGGTTTTTGTGTGTGTGTGTGTGTGTGTGTGTGTGTGTGTGTGTGTGTGTGTGTGTGTGTGTGTTTTACCTTAGATTGGCAAAGGATAATTCTGGAAGCTAGCAAGTTTTCTTTCTTTCGTGTGTGTGCCTATTAACAACTCAATGCTGCTGCTTTTCATTGAGTGATCCTATTTAATCTGGAAGTATATTTATAGTCTACAAGAACTGTCCTATAACATTTAAGAACAAAGTAATAACAGAACTGCTACACTGATAACCATGGATGTAATATTCTATTACTAAGGAAGTAATGGCTTTGAAGAAATTGTGTCTCACAAGCAAAAGAAAAAATGGAGAGTAAAAAATTCTATTTATTATTTGAGAAATATATAGTATTATGTAATAATCATCACTTCACTATATACTTCCACTTTTCCAACTTAATTTACTGGATGTACTTGAATAACATGTGAACAGAATATACCACATATGAACAGTCTGAAGTTTGCTTTAGCAGTAAAATTTACAAAGCCATACTTTTATCATAACATCATTGTTAGGCTGTTAAAATAAAACCCCATACATTGATATACTTGTACATCTTATTATTTCACTAACCTAACCTGAATGAGGGGTTGTCTTTTCGTATGTTTCATTGGAAAGTGTGTGCGTATATGTGAGATTAAAGTAAAATTTTGCATCTGTTGCTCAAATGGGAGATTACTGTAATTCTAGTGTATTATGACAGTCCATTAATTTGCTGTAGTGTCAGAAATAATGGAAAAATATGAATTTTGTTGCAGGGTGACTGTGTTAAAGGATCGAAACACCAGAAGAAGTAAAGGTGTTGCTTTTGTGTTATTTTTAAAGAAAGAAGATGCATTGTCTTGTGCCAAATCTATTAATGGGAAGGAGGTTAGTCACACATGAATTGCTTATAATTTTTATAACATTTCAAATATTAGTACGGCATTATTTCAAATTAAGTACTTTTTGCAAAAAATTAGTAAACAGATCAATTGATTTGAAAAGTTTTTTAGGGCAAATGAAGCTACAAACAGTGTCTTTGAAGTGGAACTGTGGTTAAATACAATAGGAGAAAAAACTACTTATGAAGTAACAGCAGACAACTGGAATTAAAAAGACAGGGACTCAAGGCCACGTTCTTTCAGAATCACTGTCTCGTCTCCCAAGCTCATTTTGCATAGTCCTCTTCTGAGAAGGAAGGCATCCCATGCACATTGACTTCCACCGCTCTGGTTTTTCGTGAGGGACTCTGTCCGTATTAAGCCGACCAGGCAATAATACCTCCAACAGTACTTGCTTGATGGCTGCCACTCCTGCAGAAGTAATTACCCTGTAGCCTTGCATTCCATGGATTCTATATCTGTAGTGCCAAGTACGCCATCTTTCATTATGTTGATGGTCTTGATAATGCTTTCATAAATAGGCAGTTCCACCCACACATGTCCATAAACAGATCTCCATTATCATGTGCCACTGTTTTGCTAATACCTTACTACACCCACAACCCCCAGTCCCCGACTCAAATGCTCACTCTGTTAATGCCTTTTTGGTTGGAAAAATTATGATGTTCCTCCATGGATTCACATAATTTCCATTGTACACTTTAATGGAAAACAGTCACCACAAAATGCTTTGTAATACTGTCAAGATGATACTTTGCCACCTACCCAATCTAGATATAGCCTTGCCTGTCTTTATGTCACTCCTGCTCTCAACTTCTTGCCCGAAACGTAATATCCTTCTGAAAGACACAACATGCCATGTCTGGCATATGCACTCAGCCAGCAGATCCTCTTCAGCCACATTTGCACTTAGAAAATCATTGTAAGTCTTGGGGAGAGACAGAAATCAGTAAGTTGACATATTATGTTCATTTCCATTTGATAATGTCATATGGAATAATTTTCTGGGATAACTCATTTTTAAGAAAGAAAGTCTTCATTGCTCAAAAGCATGCTGTAAGAGTAATATGTAGTGCTCATCCATGATCATTTTGTTGACATCTGTTTAATGAGTTAGGCATTTTGACTACTCTTCACTGTATATTTATTCCCTCATTAAGTTTGTTGTAAATAATCCGCTGCAATTCAAAAGTAACAATGATGTGCATTAATTACAATACTAGAAGAAAAATGACATTCATTTCATTTTATTTATTTATTGATTCACAGACCATTCAGTATAATAAATAAACAAACAAATAAATAGTATCAGACATGTCAGATAATAAAACGATAACAAAATACGGTAGGATTTGATGAGGATAGGGTGGGAAGTTGGTAATGGCCTAATCAAAGTCACCATCCCATCATTCACCTTAGCTACATGGGGAACCCATTAAGGTTGGCTTTAGCACAAAAAGGGTTGCACAATACTGCAATCAAAATGTTTGATCAGCTACCCAGTGATATAAAATGCCTGACAGACAGCAAAGTAAAATTTGAAAATAAAATGAAAACTTTTCTTCATGACAACTCCTTACAGTCCGCACAAGACTTACCATTAATGTAATGTGTAAAAGATTGTGAGTAGAAATTCAAAATAACACTTGTAAATGATCAGCATGTAGGCATACTTACAAAATAGTTTGTGATGCGAATATAGAACGACCCATTCCACAACATTAAGAATTATCATACAAATGATCCGTGGAACATGAAACTAACTAACTGTCCACTGCAGATCATTTCATGTAAGATGAATCTGGAGGAGAAATAGCAGCATTTCTAAAACTGTGTGCAAAATGACACCAGAACAGAATATTTTAAGTGGAGGCAACAATAAAAGAATCAAAATGTTTACGTTTGTATAGAAATCAGGAGAGGATTAATTGAAATGTCAGGGAATTTACTTTTTTTTATTTCCTGTATTGGTATCCAGCAGTGTTGAAACATCACCTACAAAACATGAAATATGGGTAGTTATACATGGAAATGACTAATTCTAAGTAAGAGCGTATTTAATATTATAACAGTCCCATGAACTGTTTGACATTTCAACATGATAAAATTGTTCCTGAGGCCTTCAGGTGATGCATGAAGCATAGTTGTCAAGATTCCCGTTTTTGTTAGAGGCACTTGGTAGTAGTCATCTTCTAGCAACTACATTGAGCTCTGGATTTAGGCATGGGAGATGAAAATGTTGTTAGAGGGCAAAGAGTATACATTATGGAAATTGAAATGAAGTCCCATGTTTCTTGACAGAGTGTAGGAGAATGATGTGGGAGACCCGCACCACTGTACTAGGCAAAGTCCTAATGGAGGTGGTTTGCCTTCCTCTGACTGGAATGTGGATGGACGATGATGGTGAAGATGACACAACACCCAGTCATCTCGGAGCAGGTACCCTGTGCTTGGGAAGTGAAAACACTACCGCGAGACCACGAGCGGCGGACAATAAACATTATAGAGAATGGAAAAATTATGGGGATCGGAAAATATTTTTAGAATTGCTAGTGGTAAGGTATAATTTGATGTGTTTTTTTAAAGTAACAAATAAAATGTCCAAATATTTTCGACTGTTTTTTTTTCTACCTCTTTTTTTTCAGTAATGCTAATGGTATCCATGAGTGTATGAGTCCAGAATGTATGCCATAGCTTTACTGCAGGCAGACATTAGCAATTTAATATGACCAATTTCTAGGTGATACCCATTGCCATTATTGTAGATGCCTCTCTTTTTTAGTCTTGGGATAGTTTACTGCTACACAATTCTGAGACCTATTATGCTCATTGCAATTGTATTTGCAAAGTGACATGCTTATTATTGATAATCTGTGACTCACTATTCAAGCCATGTATAGATTGTGCAGTATTTTCTGTGTAGTTTGACAATAGTAGCATAATCTTCTGTGCAGTATTTTCTGTGTAGTTTGACAATAGTAGCATAATCTTCCCGTAAAAATGTGATGTTCCAGATGTTTGGTCGTACACTGAAGAGTAGTTTAGCAACTGACAATGGTCGTAGTGCTGAATTTATCAGACGACGCAATTACCCTGATAAATCACGATGTTATGAATGTGGTGAAGAGGGGCACTTAAGCTATAAGTGCCCACACAATACACTGGGTGAAAGGGAGCCACCTCCAAAGAAAAAGAAGCTGCCAAAGAAGTTACAGCAGAGCAACGATGAAGTATCTATACTTGCTTAAGACCTTCAAAATACTACTTGTGCTTACTTTAATACTGTTCATAATTTTTTTTAATGCTCCAGATTCAAATTGGAGTAGAGTCCAGCAGTTCTTGTCTATTTCATTTCTGCTTTATTCTCTCCTCTCTCTTCCCTATATGTTATCTGCTGTCATTTATTTATATGGATTTTGTAATCTCAGTCTACATTAACAGGAAAAATTATGCATTCATTTTCATAGTCAGCTTTAATAGAGGCTATCAGAGTAACATACTTTTAATAATCTGCTGGCCACTGAAAACTGCATCAGTGAAGATAGCAAGCCACAAAATTTTACTTGTTGTCCATATATAGTATTGTAGGAAGCCATATATAGTACAGTTGGTAGGTAGATCACTAGATTAAATTTGTAGGTAATATGGAGGCAAAATTTAGTACACAGAATTGTGATGTCTGCCAGCAGCAAAGGCTCTAACCTCACCAAGTATCGAGATACAAGTAAATCATTCTGTGCTGCTGCAGCTGTATGCTGAAGTTCATCATAGTGGCTGGTGCGAAAGGTGTGCTGGTCTCTCAGCAACCCTCGATTAGATGTTTTCTCTGGGTTAGAGATCTAGGGAATATGCCAGAGAGGGCAACAGTCAAACAAAAACCTCGAGTAGCAAGGTAAGTCAGAGCAGCGCGAGCAGCATGTGTCTTGTGATATCTTGTCAGAAGATAGCATCATGGAGACCACAAAGATAGGGTGTAGCCACTGGCATTAGTATGCGACTGGGCGCTTATGATAATGACGATAAATCCAGTCAGGCAATGTTTGCTCTCCACTTCCATTGTGATAATGTACACACAACTGGGACTTATCTGTAGAGATGATGTCATGCCACTGCAGTGTCCAGTGTTATCATTGGGTGCACCACGCCGCTGTGCCCTTGTCTGCTGCCTTGTTGAGGCTAACTGAAATAATGATCACTATTCGTGCTGACGGTCTATGGTGCTCCAGAGTTGTTGTACTTTTCATGTGGATATTTGCCTTACTGCAAACAAGTCCACTTATTGTCTCGAGATCCATGAGACAGCTGTTCTATCCTACACGACAGAGGGAACAATACGTTTGTTCTTTCAGCCACTAGTCGAACAGGATTTCTGAAATACTACAGGGTTTTGAGTATAGCCCTCCTGCATCTATCAATTCCATATTTGCATGACAGATGTGGGATTCCGAATATAATAGATTAACAATATCTTAATATGACAAATCACAATCTGGAAAGACCGTAATCTTGCCATTGTTAAATCTCAACATATACTGAGTAGATGTTTCTCCTCACACAAGGGAGGCATAACACTATCTTCTCACAAATTACCAATTCTTACAATGTTATTTTTGAAGGAGAAACCCATAGTGTATTCTTTTCTTAGATACAAAATGTAGGTGGCATTACTCCTACATACTCTGGCATGTTGCACTGCAATTCTAATCATTTTCATTTCTAAGCATGAAGTTCACTTTGTATCAGTTTGATGTTCATTGCATGGCATCACTGTTTTGTTGCAATTTTAATGGGCAGCTATGTATTTAATCATTAAGGTAATATTTTTATTTTATTTTTGTAACAGTAACATAATTCCAATGGAACATTCAAAAGACTTGCTCGTACTCTAGGGGAAAAAAAGCTGGTGTATGAACAAATCTTTCGAGTGTTCCACTGGAATTACGTTACAGTCAATTATTAGAGATACAAGAAATGGTTTAAAAATGAACACAAACATTTGAATCTAGTTGCAATTAAAGATTGTATGCAACTGTGGAGGAGAACTAAATAAATGCCCCCTGCGGGTCTGGGGGTTAGAATAGGCCCGAGGTATTCCTGCCTGTCGTAAGAGGCAACTAAAAGGAGTCTCACACCTTTCGGCCTTTATGTAATGGTCCCCTGTAGGTTTTGACCTCCATTTTTCAAGATTTTCCTGAAGAGCAAACCAATTGAGATCTTTAGCCCACTTTCTCATTGTGGCATTGCAGTCCTGCTCATCCTCCATCTTTTGAGCGAGGACACCTTTCTGAGTGCATTTTCCTCCACCCACCATGCAGTGTCATTTTCTGCACCGGCGATGACCATGGAATTCTTTGCACCTCATATCCAGCACGGTAGCCAGTCCGTTGCGGTGGGGCCGCCATGTACCCTGTTGGTTGTAGCCCCCTGACTACACACGAATTGCTCTGCTGATGTCTGCGCCATTAATTCCCCACATATGCCAAGGAGTAGATACCCATTACCCTGGGGCATCTGGACTCCCAGGTGGCCTTTGCTGTGGTTGGGTTGCGCCTGTGGCGAGGGCCCCTGGTCGGAGTGGGTGGCATCAGGGCAGACGATGCACGATGAAGTGTACCAAGTCATCACTTGCTGGTGATCAAATGCCAGCAGTCTCTAAGTGTTCCAAGTCTCAGTACAATGCAAGGATGTATGATGCTAAATAGTTCCCCTCCTTGGCCACACCATGGGAGGAATGCCAGGCTCAGAATGGCAGCGAACCTTATTCGCCCTGGTACTGTGTATGTACTAGAGCTGATGGTGACTTCTTTGTCTTGATGAAGCCTCAGTCTTTTGTAGAGCATTTAGAGGACAAATTTGGGGAGGTGGAGGGCTTGTCCAAAATGTGGTCAGGGTCAGTCTTGATAGAAATGGCATCCTCTGCCCAGTCACGGGCATTACTTGCTTGTGACAAACAGGGGGATGTTTCCGTTAGCATCATGCCTCATAAGAGCTTAAATACAGTCCATAGTATTATATTCCACAGGGACCTTCTTTTGTAGTCTGATGACAAGCTGTTTGCCAACTTAAAGCGATGCGGAGTTCATTTCGTCCAGCACGTCCATCGGGGTCCGAGGGATAATCAAGTTGCGACCTGTGCCTTCATCTTGGCCTTCGAGGGTGACACATTACGCGAGATGGTCATGGTGATGGTCTACCGCTGTGATGTCAAGCCATATATCCCTCCCCCATTGCGATGCTTTAAGTGCTGGAAGTTCGGCCATATGTCTTCCCATCCCATCTGTGTCAGCTGCAGAACATCATTCCCCTTGCTCACCAGAATGCAGGATTTTACAGCGAGAAGGGAAAATCATGGAATACAAGACACTGGACCAACTGATCTACGCAGAGACCAAGAGGAAATATGATCGCCGGCCGGAGTGGCCGTGCGGTTCTAGGCGCTTCAGTCTGGAACCGAGCAACCGCTACGGTCGCTGGTTCGAATCCTGCCTCGGGCATGGATGTGTGTGATGTCCTTAGGTTAGTTAGGTTTAATTAGTTCTAAGTTCTAGGCGACTGATGACCTCAGAAGTTAAGTCGCATAGTGCTCAGAGCCATTTGAGCCAAGGAAATATGATCGTCTAATATCCTATGGCTATGACCTCCTCTTATGTCGTTGCTATGAGAACAGTTGTAGCCCCATCAGTTCCGTAAGTTCCACTCGGCTCTCAGAGCGGGAAGACTACACCTGCCCCCTTGATGGTTGGGGGGGGGGGGGCACTTCCCTCCCTGTTGTTCCCACACCACCTACCTCGGGAGCACTGTTCCCCCAACCATCAGGAACACCAATCCCCACTTCTCAGCCGGAGAAGCGTAAGTCTTCTTCACCTCTTCTTGCTAGGGAGGGGTCTCTCGGGTTTCTGCTAGTAGGAAAGATGACTCCCACCAGTGGCTGAAGTACCCAAAAGCAGCTGGGCGTAGGGCTTTATGATCATCCTCAATTCTAGAGACTGAATTAGTGAAGCCCTCCTAGCCAGAGAAACAACACAAGGATCAGCGAGAGAAATCCAGAAAGAAGACCCCCAAGACCAATGGAATTGCCGTGGCACCCACACCACAGCTACCTATAAGCTCTGTGTTCAAGGATGAGGTGAAGATTATGGTGTCCACTGAGGACCTAGATCTAGGCACTATAGTTTGGAACCGTGCGACTGCTACGGTCGCTGGTTCGAATCCTGCCTCCGGCATGGATGTGTGTGATGTCCTTAGGTTAGTTAGGTTTAAGTAGTTCTAAGTTCTAGGGGACTGATGACCTCAGAAGTTTAGTCCCATAGTGCTCAGAGCCATTTGGACCATTTTTGAAGATCAGACATCTTTTTGGATACCAGACCCCAACAGGTGTCCCCTGTGTCGGAGAACTAGCCCCCAGCCTTTCACATCCTCAAACAGCGGATGGAAAGGAAAGTCCTCTTCTTCACTACATGCCACAATGCACCTTATAATGCCCCATTTACAGAGTGGGAACTCCTCAGCACCCTTGCACATTGCCCCGACACAGCTCCTGGGCTGGAGCTGATCCACAGTCAGAGGATTAAACATCTCTCGTCTGACTACAAGCGATATCTCCTCCTAATCTTCAACTGGATCTGGTGAGATGATGTCTTTCCATCACAGTGGCGGGAGAGCACCATCATTCCGATGCTAAAACCTGGTAAAAATCAGCTTGATGTGGATAGCTATCAGTCCATCAGCCTCACCAGCATTCTCTGTAAGCTGCTGGAATGTATGGTGCATCGGCGGTTGGGATGGGTCCTGGAGTCATGTGGCCTACTGGCTCCATGTCAGGCAGCTTCCACCAGGGTCGCTCTACTATTGGTAATCTTGTCTGCCCTCCAAACAGTCTTTTCCAGACACCAACACCTGGTTGCCGTCTTTTTTGACGTACGTAATGCATACGAATTGACCTGGTGACGTTATATCCTTGCCACATTGTATGAGTGGGGTCTCTGGGGCCCACTCCCTATTGGTATCCAAAACTTCCTGTTGCTCCTTACTTTCTGTGTCCAAGTTGGTGCCTCCCATAGTTCCCCTGTATTCAGGAGAATGGCATTCCTTAGGGCTCCGTATTGAGTGTATCTCTATTTTTAGTGGCCATTAATGGCCTTGCAGCAGCTGTAGGGCCTTCATCCTCCCCTTATCTGTATGCTCCTCCAGTACTGGTGTTGGTGAGCGGCACCTACAAGGAGCCACTCACAAGGCGCAGTCATGGGCTGTAGCCCACGGCTTCCAGTTTTCAGCCCCGAAGTCGTGTGTCATGCACTTCTGTCGGCGTTGAACCATTCATCCAGAACCTGAACTTTATGTTAATGATGATCCACTCACTGTAGTGGAGATGTATCGATTTTTAGGACTGGTTTTCAACAACAAATTGACTTGGCTACCTCACCTTTGTCAGCTTAAGCGGGAGTGCTGGCAGCACCTCAATGCTCTCCACTGCCTGAGCAACACCAACTGGGGTGCAGATCACTCTATGCTGCTGCAGCTCTACAGAGCCCTTGTTCAATCCAGCCTTGACTATGGGAGTCTGGTTTACGGCTCAGCGGCACCCTCAGCATTGCGTTTACTCGACCCACTGCACCACTGTGGCGTTCAACTAGCAACAGGAACTTTTAGAATGAGTTCGGTGACCAGTGTCCTGGTAGAGGCCGGAGACCCTCCATTGTGGATCTGATGTGCACAACTGCTTGCCAGTTATGGTGCACACATTCATAGTTTTCCTGCGGATCCGAATTACCATCTCCTTTTCCCACTTGTGACAGTTCATCTCCCACATCGGCGGCCCATGTCAGGGCTCACAATTGCAATTTGCGTACGATCTCTTGTCTCTGAACTGGAGTCCTTCCCTTTGCCACCTCTACCTGAGGTCCATTCACATACACCTCCATGGTGTACAGCTTGGCCGAACCTTCGTGTGGACCTTTTATATGGCCCTAAGGACTCAGTTAACCCCGCCGCTTTCCGCTGTCACTTCCTCTTGATTCTTGAGATGTTCCGCAGCTCTGAAGTTGTTTACCCCAATGGCTCGGTGGCTGATGGTAATGTTGGCTTCGCCTATGTCCACAGAGGCCGTATTGAACAGCATTCCTTGCCCACTGGCTGCAGTGTATTCATTGTTCAACACAATAAAGAAACTATGCCAACAACACTTAAGGGGGCATAATGCTACTGATGCAGATGATTGCCCAAATCAGAACAAATATTGCCTGACAGCTTGGTTCTGAGATCATACTCTGTTCCTTCCAAAATTTGTTGTAGAACTTGAAAAAACCAGTCTTGCTTATGGTGACTCAGTGAAGTTCACACTGTTTCCAGATATGATCACGGAACTGTGTTTTGAGCACTGAACCAGGGTTGGGGGATTCTGTGACAGTCTTAAGTTGTGAAAATAGTGCAGAGGTGTTGAGAGCTGCTGGGTTTCCCTAGACAAGTCATGGGCACATTACACACCAGAGGGCATGGAATGCATACAAGGTCTTTTAGAACAACTGACTATTCGTCCACCCCATATAAATGTTGTTGCAGATGGCTTGGAAATATACACTTATGGCTTCAGATATTTCCCAGATAGATGAGCATATTGATTATTGATAAATTGTAGAAGCATTCACATTCACAAAAATGTGCTACAATGTGAAACAGATTGAAAATTGCAGGGTCTACATATATTCAGCACTGAGAGTCGGCTAAAACAAGAGAATGGTAGCTGTGCAATCTTTGGGGAACACACAAATGTTTACTAAAAGGCATCCAGATGATTGGAAGTATTACATTTGTAGCAGCAGGTAGCAATTTTAAAGCAATTGAGGTAGATATTGAAGCTGCATGCAAGATTGTTTGGGCACAAATAATATTCAGGAATGGGATTAAAGTTGAAGCTGAATTCTTCTGTCAGTCATTAGGCTCGGTTGCATAATTAACTGAAAACTTCAGAGGGAACCTCTGTTTCCTAGTGTGTGTAATTCCAGTCTACCCTTTAATAGTTGAAGTATATTTTAATTGCCCATCTGTTGACTTAAGACAGTTACAACATCATAAGTGGCGAATGAGAGAAGACTTCCTGCTATAAACATTACCTAGAAGAAATTATTTAGCACCCTATCCATGATAGAAACATACGAGACTTGTTGATAACAAAAA
The DNA here is from genome assembly GCF_021461385.2 of Schistocerca piceifrons. NCBI lineage: Eukaryota > Metazoa > Arthropoda > Insecta > Orthoptera > Acrididae > Schistocerca > Schistocerca piceifrons. The sequence continues at coordinate 496,517,225 of NC_060138.1, read as the reverse complement.
TATCTGGATTGTTTGTGCATGCTCTCAGAGAGACTAGGATTAGTGATCATGGTACAGTTGTAGCTGTAATGGACATCTAGGTACCAGGGGCTAGAAAGGTAAGCAGAGAAATGTAAATGTTTAGTCTTAGATATAAGCTGGACTCATTTAATTCACATAGTGAATATATAGAGGAACTGTGGCTCAAGTATAATCAGTTAGTTAGCCAAACTTTAGAAAAACACATTCATAGCAGAATAATTAAAGATGGTGGAGATCACCCTTGGTGCACAGCCAGTATTACAAAACTTCTTAAGAAGCAATGTGTGCTACATAATAAGTACAAAGAAAGCATCAATCAATAGATAGACAGATATTAATTGAAACACACTTAGGTACCGTACGGGCAGTGAGTGAAGACTTGAATAAGTGCTGTAGTAAAATATTCTCACAAGACCTGTACAAAAATCCTGAGAAATTATGGTCATACGTTACAATCATCAACAACACAAAAACTCCATCTACTTGAGGACTGGACAAGAACAGGAAAAAAGGAAATGTTGAAGTCTGTCTTCAGATGCTCCTTCACAAAGGAAATTAAAGGAGTGTTGCCATCATTTAGAAGTTGTATTGCTATTAAGATGAATGACATATTGATCAGTATTAGTGGTGTTGAAGAGCAGCTTCAATCACCAAAACTCAATTCCTATCAGTTTCTATACAAAATTTGTGAGTGAATTGGCTTCACTCCAATCATAATTTACTGCAGATCCTTTGAGCAGAGTTGTATTTTCTGCAATTGGAAAAGAGCACAGGTCAAACCTGACTACAAATTAAGAAGAAAAGCTGATCCAGAGGACTATCATATTACATATATCACTGACATCTATTTGTAGCAGACAGGTAGAGCATGTTCCTAGTTCAAACATTATGACCTATCTGGAAGGAAATAATGTTCTCCATCAAAATCAGCAATGCATTTCAAAAAATGTCAATCGTGTGAAACTCAATTTGCACCCTTCACACATGTAACCTCTATGACCTGGATAGAGAAGAGACGGAACACAGTGTGTTATCCTGGATGGAGAGTCACTTGCAGGCACTGAAGTAATATGTGATATTCCACAGTAGAGTGTAAAATAAGACCTTGGCTGTTCATGCCATGCATCAATGGAATAGTGGGCATTACTAGTTGCAATCTTAGGTGTGCAGACAATGCAACTATGTATGAGGTTATTCTAGCTTGTAAACATTGCAGTAATGTCCAGTCACGTCTGGACAAGAACGACAGCCCGCTGCAGAGAGGCATGTAGCTGCTTATTTAGAGAAATGCAAAGCTATGTACTTCACAAAAGTGTGTCATCCTTTGACTACAAAATTAATGAGAGACAGATAAAATCAGTTCTGTTGTGGGAATATTTATGAAAATATGATGTAGAATGGTTATGGTCACCAGTTGGACGTAAAGCAAATGCCAAGCTATGATTAATTGATAGGGTACGCATACAAAACACTCTGTACCTGAATCATGTTCAAGTGTGTGGGGCCCAGGTTGGACTAATGGGGACACTGAACATAAAAGGCTACTCTAAAAGGTCGCAGGCTGGTTCAACTGCCAAGAAAGTGAGACATAAATGTTGAAAGTGCTTAATTGTTTGGCAGTCGAAGAAAGACATCGAACATCTCATGAGAAGCTGCTTACAAAACTTAAAAGAATTATCTTTCACGTAAAAACTATGAATTTTTTTCATGTGCTTTTCATTTTTCACATAGAAATCATACAAATAAATCAGGCAAAAAACAACACAGAGGCATACAGCAGTCATACATCATATGCTCCATCTGTGAATGGAATGGGAAATGACCTTAATATAAGATACAACAAAAAGTACACTCTACCACACACTTTTGCATTTACATCTCTGTATATACTCCACCGTACAGTATATGGCAGAGTGTAGCTAGTTATTTCCTTTCCTGTTCCATTCAAAAATCGAACCAGGGAAAAATGACATTCTGCATGCATCCATACGAGTCCTAATTTCTCTTATCTTGTCTTTGCAGTTCTCATGTAAAACGTACATTGGCAGCTGAAAAACTGATCTGCACTCAGTTGGAAATGTCAGTTCTGTAAATTTTCTCAATAGTATTTCACAAAACGAATGTCGTCTTCCCTGCAGGGACTCCCATCTGAAATCTTGAAGCGTCTCCACAATATTCACATGTTGATTGAATGTACAGGTAACAAATGTAGCAGCTTGCTCTGAATTGCTTTGGTGTCTTCCTTTGATCTGACCTGGTGGGGACCTCAAACACTCGAGCAATACTCATGAATGGGTTGCACTAGTGTTTGAAACACAATCATCTTTATGAATGAACTACAGTTTCCTAGTATTCCCTCAATAAACTAAAGTTAACCTTTCACTGCCATATACCTGGCTGTACACTGGCCGCTTTCTGCCTTTGGCACAACACCTGCAGCAGATTAGCCTTGCTTCAGGTGCTCCTCTACCACAGACTGTGTGGTAAACAATGCAAGTGCACTGCGGATTCATCAACAGTATAAGCACTCATGTTGACAAGCCAACCTCCCACAAGTGCCACTATAGGTCCAACTTCTCCCAGAAGCAGCGCATGCACCAGTGATAGCAACGCTACAGCCACAACACTAGATTATGTCTATAAGCAGGCAGCACACAGTCTCATCTTATGCTCACATGCTGGGCTTATGCTAGCCATGCCGAGTGGCTTATTAATCCAAGCTCTCATCAGCTGCACCACACCAATCCACCAGCAATCGCTGTGGAGCCTGTGCCTCCTCCAATGCCAGCCTTTACCAGGCTCAACATCCTTGTGACTGGTACTGGAAGATATGTAACAGCTTCTGTGGAGTTTGGAAGATAGGAGACGAGGTACTGGCAGAATTGAAGTTGTGAGGGTGGGTCGTGAGTCGTGTTTGGGTAGCTCAGATGGTAGAGCACTTGCCTGCGAAAGACAAATGTGTCCCGAGTTCAAGTCCCGGTCCGGCACACAGTTTTAATCTGCCATGAAGTTCGAGTCTCAGTCCGGCACACAGTTTTAATCTGCCATGAAGTTTCATATTGGCCCACACTCCACTGCAGAGTGAAAATCTCATTCTGGAAACATCCCCCAGGCTGTGGCAAAGCCATGTCTCCACAATATCCTTTCTTCCAGGAGTGATAGTTCTGCAAGATTCGCAGAAGAGCTTCTGTGAAGTTTGGAAGGTAGGAGATGAGGTACTGGCAAAATCGAAGCTGTGAGGGCAGGTTGTGAGTCATGCTTGGGTAGCACAGATGGTAGAGCACTTACCCGCAAAAGGCAAAGGTCCCGAGTTCGAGTCTCGCTCCGGCACACACTTTTTAATCTGCCAGGAAGTTTGATACTAACAGCATTTGCACCTACCCACCAACCATCACACTTAGAGTATTTGTCTCCTCTGATGCTGTCCTTCCCCAGATTTGATATTGCTGGAACTGTAATCTTGTATGTGTATTTGTACCTAGCCATTACTGTCACAACTTATGTTACAACAGACCATTGTGATAATGTACGTCACACATCGTCATGACCCAAGTCAAGACATGCTCTTGGTTTTGTTACATTCACTCCTGCTGAGGAAGATCCATTGCAGTTGTAGCTATCAGAAGCTAAATTATGTTAAACTGTGTTCTTTCTGTTCTGTGTTAATAAACTGTTACTTACACATTATTTGGAAACTCATCGTTATTTGCATGCAGCCTAGGCCGTTGCCTTGCTTTTCTTTGCTACCAGTTAGAACACATCAGTTGTCTACTAGCATAAAGTCTACATGCTGCAGCTACTAGAGTTATCTGCCATTGTTCTCATGCTCAGCAGCTGCCTTCCCTCCAGCTGAGCAGATGCTACCCTACCTCTCCAAGTGTTTGCCAAGAAAATGGAGTCACAGACAGTCTTTCCTGTTGAGGGTGGCACAGCCCAGGACACATCAGTTGGTGACAAGGGTGCAGCTAATTTTCCTGCTGCCCTGAACCTCACCTTCCACCCTCTTGTGGTGGCAAGCCTATTGCTGCTTCCATGGCACCATACCTGTTCCAGATTGATGCAGCGCACACCACACTGCCCCTGCATTCCACCATGAGGGTGGTGCAGCATATCATGCCTCCTCTCACCTGGTTGTCTTTCTTGTGACTACATGCTGGTTTCTTTGCTGCCTCTGGTGCTCTGCTCCCTCTTTCTTCCATGCTTCTGCACACCTGGCAGCATTCTTCCCACCACTTCAGCTCACCTTTATCGACCTTCCTTATTCTTGTACACCTGTGCACGCCAGACCCACTGATGTCTTCCCCATTGCATCCTGCCTCCCAATTATCATTCTCCTCTGACGTGACCTCGATGCACACAGTTGCCGTTTCGTGTGCTTCGTGCACGACCTCGACACTTCATAGTGTGCACAGTGTGTCTGCTGCCGCAGGCTCACACTTGTGCTACCCAAGCGTGACCTTAGAGCCCACGTTTCCACCACTGCCCAGTCTCAGTCTCCAGCCTCCAGGTACATTCCTCTTCCCTTGCTGCCCCATCGCCCTTCCTGCCACTATCCTCCAGCCACACCTGATGCAGCCTCTGCTGCATCACACCTTCACCTACAAGTTGCAGTCATAGCCTGCCTCTGCACAAGGGCGGCACAGCACTTCATGTCCTCTTCACTGCCACAGTGAGCCTGCACTTTTTTCCTCATTTTAGGCCTCCCACCAACTTCATTCACAGGCACACTCGGATCATCCACTCTCTCTGCAACAACTGCTTCACAACCTAGGGTCCAAGATTCCAGGGACAGAGTCACAGGTTCCAAGAGCTGCCCACATCTCCGGACATCCCATGTTGCCTGGGGGAAGGTATGTCTTTCCCATGGACACCTGTTGGTACTGCTCTTCTTTTTGTATCCCCTCCCCCCCCCCCCCCTCCCGGTAGTGGATGCAGGATCTGTGATCAACATAAAGATGATGTCATCATCTTTTTCCTTATACCATACATCCAAAGCTATGGCAGCTGCTCCTGCCTTCGGCACAACATCTGCGACCAGTGGATAGTCTTGCTCCAGGCACTCTTCCACAGGAGGCAGTATGTGCTGAGCAATGGAAGTACACCATGGATTTGTTAGCAGTACAAGCCAACTTCCAGTAGATGCTACCAGAGGCACAACCACGTTACAGTGTGCAAAACAGCAATAGTGGCCATTGCAATTTTGGAAGTAGATTACATCTGCAGGTTACAGGCAAACTGTGCACCATATAGATATCCTTCCAGTTGTTGCCTATTTAAGATGCTGCTCAACTGCAAGCAGGCAGCATACAAGTCCATGCTTACGATCACACTCTGGGCTTATGCTGGGCTGTGATTAGCATCCCATCAGTGCATGCCACGTCGATCTGCTAGCAGTTGCCTTTGCCTCTGGTTGCTCTGATGGTGGCTTTATCTGGACTCGGCATCTCAGTGACCATTTCTGGAAAATACCCAACAGCTTCTGCACCAACCCACCTGCCGTCACCCTCAGAATCTTTGCCTCCTCTGATGCCGGCATTATCTGTATTCATTGTCTTCTGGAACTGGTATGACTGATGTCATGACCCAGGCCACAACAGACTCTTGGCTTCACCTCATTTGTACTAGATCAGGATGATTCATTTCAGTTGTATCTCTCAGAAGCTACATTATGTTAACTCTTGTTCTTTCTGTGCTGTGTTAATAAAGTATTACTTACACACTATTTTGAATCTTACCATTATTTGAATGGACACATCATTTGCTTTCCCTACTACAGTCCTTACATACTTGATCCATTTAATGTCACTTTGCATGTTACACCTAGATATTTAATCGATATGACTGTGTCCTTGTATTTAATCAATCTGACTGTGTCAAGCAGCACACCACTATTGTAATACTATATTTGAACAGTGCAGTTGTTCTCCAGAGTAACTGATAGCAAATGACTTGCACTCAGCTTTTTGTGAGAAATCTACACACTTGTAAACAACACGATTGCAAGCCATTAGTCAACCACAGGTCTGCAAGTTTGTATGCACATTAATCTGTACAGAATGACCAACCACCCCTTAGCAGCATGACTGATGTCAGATACACATTACTTTTCTTCCTCCATTACATACAGCTAAGTGTAACATGGAAACGGTCATATTTTGTGGAAATACAATGCCAAAGCTTTTTACCAACCTATGCACAAAATGAATGAAAATCTGAGTTTGTAGATTACCAAGTGCAGTTGCAGTTAAATAATGTCTGGTGCACAATGAGCTATATATATCACACACACACACACACACACACACACACACACACACACACACACACACATGCTCACTCACTAGAGATCAGAAATGATCTCTGTAAATTCGCCCACGGGTGCTATGATGTTATCTCCAAATTCGCCATCTCCGTATCTTTGGAGACAACTTGACAGTCTCTGTTATACCAGTTTATAACCATAAACTTGTCACTTGAGTCTTTTCAGGTACAAGTGGACTCTTCTGGCGTAGAATGGAGAGTGAATACACAAGTGTGTGAATACAACCAAGGGTTCGTGGCATTACCACTACACACACACAGTATTTGGGCATGATGATTGTCAACACATTTTATAAACTTAAGTCCCCTGCCACGATTTTCTGTCCATATTGAAGGCTAATCTCAGGAACTACTTCTTCTTCTCCTCATATCGTTACAACCCAGCATAGGTCTTAGCCTCTTCAACAAGTTTCCTCCATTCTGCTCTCTCCAGTGCGGTTCTTTGCCATCCTCTAACTCTGACAGAGTTTATAACTTCTTCCATATCATTTGTTGACCACCTACTTCCAGATCATCTGCTCACCATCTTCTTCCACATCATCGGTCCACTGCTTTCAAAACCTTTTTAGTTATTCATCAAATATCCATCCTAACGTCAGCTCCTTGTATGAGGTAAACCAGCTCAGTGTTCGTTCTAGCCCACTGTTATCCTGAACCTTGTGCAGAGCCCTGCATTCAAATGTCCTGAGTTGCTGCTCATCAGCACCTGTTAGTGTACATGTTTCATGTCCATAGGTTACAACTGGCCTGATCATGACCTTATAGATTTGAAGTTTCGGTTATCTATTTAATAACCTTGAGGCTGACAATTTGTTGGATTTGGAGAAGATTCTGTTACCACTTAGAATGGGCAGTTTTATTTCAGTTTACGTGGAAAATTCTGTACTTGGCAAAATGTGACACCAACTACTGGTAGTTTATTCATATTATATTTCTTCTTGTTCAAATTCATATTCTTAGCCTTCACTTCATTAATAGCAAGGCATCCAGGTAGTGTGTCTTCTTTCAGCTCATCTGTTGTTTCCTTTACTAAAACTCTTCTATAAGTAATTGCTACATAATCAGTGTATGCACATATATTTGTTGACTTTGCTGCTGTGTAACCAGATATTTGAAGCTCTTGAATGGCTGCTTCAAGAATCATATTGAAAACCATTGTGGAGAGGGTGTCTGTGTGTCTGACTCTTTTACTAATGCTGAACCATTTACTGAGTTCCCCATTCACTCACACTGCAGAGTTGGAAGTTGTCAGTGTTGCTTGGATAAGTGAACATACTTAGATGTTACATCGAGCAGAAGCAACTCATTTAGCATTTCTGCTCTATGAGGACTGTTAAAGACATAAGAGGTTATGAAGCTCAATATTACACTTATATATCTTCTCATGTATTTGCCTCAGCACAAAAATATCTGATCTGTTTTTGGCCTATTAGGGCAAAATCCACACTGATATTCTCTCAGAATCTCGTTTGCATCTGGAACTATCCTGTTGTAGATAATATCAAAGAGAATCTTATAACTTAAATTAGCAGGGTAATTCTTTGGTAAGTCAAATAACAAGACTTGTCTCCCTTCTTATTGATTTGTTGGGTTACATTGAAGGTCCACTCTTCTGGGATTATTTCTTGACTACATCAACTTGATAAGTTTGTGGATTCTCTTATGGAGACCAGTCCACCCATTTTTTACTATTCCTGCAGTTATTCTGCCAGTTTCTGGTGCTTTCTCTAACTGGATTCTCCTCTCTCTGGACTTGCAATTTAGTAGAGTGGTTGCTCTCCCCTTGTAAGATTGCTCTTCAGGATTCCCTTGAATTATTCTCTCCATCTATCCAGAACACTTTCTTTATCTGTCAGCAAATTTACCTCTGTGTCATCACATGCTGCTATTTTTGGTCTATATTCTTGGGTTCCTTCTTTAATTTTCTTATAAAAATTTCTGCTCTCATTCCTTTAATAGTGCTCTTCTGTCTCCTCTATCTTTCTCCTTAGGGCTTCCCTTTTTTTCCTTCTACATACCCTTGCTGCCTGTATTCCCTTTTTATTATATAATGCCTGATTTGATCTTGTATTTTGCTGGAAGCACTTCAGTCTTGCGTCCTTTTTCTGTGTCAGTGCCTGTCTTCATTGTCACACCAATCTTCATTTCTAAGTCTTCTTGTTTCCCCATATTGCATGTGCTGTTGACGGAATGGCATTTTTAATAGAGTCTATATGGTCTTCACCATATTTTGTTCATAACTCCTTTCTCTATCTGTCCTGATACTCTTAAACAGTAGACTTACCTTTCAGTTGTTCTATGTCCCATTTCTTTATTCTGGTACTGTTTCATTTGGCAGCTATAGAAAGTTTCTGCCTCATTTTGGCTCCTATTAAATAGCGGTGAGAATCGGAATTAGCTCCTTGAAAAGTGTGCACATTTTCTGTATTAGGTGCCCATCTGTTTGATAGCAGTATGTTGACTATTTGGTTTGCTTCATTTTTTTTTTTACAGGTACCATTGTAGATATTTTTCCGTTCATTTGTTCGCAGAAGCAAATTGGGAAACCCTCACCAAATGTGCTTCTGAATACCTCTTCTTTGCCCAGTTTCACACTGTAGTCAGCAAGTACTATTTTGGAGTCATATCTAGCTTTTCTGTCACAAACCTCCTGTAACTGATCATAGAAACAATCTACAATGTCTTCATGTGCATCTTCTGTTGATGCATATACATTCAAGAAAGTGATATTGTGAAAATGCCCTTGAGACACAGAGTACGTGTTGTTTCATTATGTGAGGAGAATCAGGCTTTCATTTTGGGGTTAGCTCCACTAGAGTGGTTGACAAATCTCAGGAACTACAGTAGCAATTTTGATTCTGTTTTCACGAATGGACAGACTGACTCACAAGAAAGCTTTGTATTTATAATTTATAAATATTTTAAGCAAATTGGCTGAACTATGATGAATTAAAGTCCCCACTGCATTTTTCTGCCAGTATGTGGGGGATGATTTCAGGAACTACTGTAGAGATATTAACAGGGTTTTCACTAATATACAGACTGATTCACAAAGAAGATTTATGCATTTAATTTATTACTGCAAAGTCCAGCCATAGAAACTTAGTACTACCTGTGTGAATCTTGCTGCAGATGATAACCTCCTGCACGCTTTAGTAATGGAACGAGTTGACGAGTAGGAAGCAGCCCCACTGTTCTCAGACTTGTCATACTCACTCAACTGTAGGGGCAAGGGGAGAGGCCCAGCACTGATGTAACAGCAGCCTCTTGGTTTCTAGGGTATACAACCAACAACATGGACTCATACTCTGTCCGTTTGATGGGCGGATGCTAAAACACTTCCACATGTGCCCAGGTGAAGTACTTACCTAACTCAAAATATGTTAAGTGATTCGTGGGAGCACACTAGGACCAGTACCATTTTTCATATAGGTCAATGATTTCACAAAGATCTTTGGACATATAAAAATGAATTCTAATTATGGACAACAGCAACATAATAGTTTTGTATGAAAAACAAGTATGTTTGTTGCAAGAAGCAAATAAAGTACTAAGGTATTTTAACAAATGTTCATCGCCTACTAAGTTAACTTTATCTGTGTGAAATGGAGGAGTGGGTTAGGGGGTGGGGGGAGTAAGTTAGTAGAGTGATGCGAGAGACCTGAGATAGGTGTGGTGGAAATGGATGTGAAAGACAGGCAAGTTGAGATAAGGCAAAGAGAAAAACACAGAAATGATAACAGTTGTATTGCCCTTTTGGATGTAGAAACCCAAGGATTTTCTTTCTGATCCTTCTTAGATTATAAGTTGGAAAGTAAAGCATATCCTTCCCTATCAGAGGCAGGGCAACATGTGGAAGCAGTCATGTTATACATGTAATTTCTGCACGAGGGTTAAGTGAGCATGACTACCACCCAGCTGCCCACCTTAATGATTGATCACTGCCAAACTGTGGTGAAGAACAAAACTGACCTACCAGTTGTAGAGCATGCTGCTGAGCATAACATGCTTCTTCTGTTCAGTGGCTCTTTCATAACCCATGCCATCTGGATTCCCCCCCCCCCCCCCCCAATGCCATCTGGATTCCCCCCCCCCCCCCCCCCCCCACACACACACACAAAGAAAATACATATTTCATGTATGGGAATTGTCCTTTCAATACATATTTCGATCATGCTGTCTTCTTTATCTCCTTCTGCACTATCCCTCTGTCCCATCCCCCTCTGTACCCCCATCCCCAAATCTCCCACTTCACTCTATTACTCTACACTTCCTGTCCCTCTCCTTCACTTCATCATGCACTACACACAGCTTCCCCTGCCTGTGTCAGGGTGAGCTCAATGCTGCCAGGGCAAGCTCAATGCTCAATGCTGCCACATTCCTAACTCGTTTCCTTGCTACCTCTCCTTCCCATCTAACAGTCTCCCTTGCCTCCACCCACCCTCCCCTCACCATCTCCTTCTTGTTTTCTTGTTCCTGTCACTCATTCTACTCAGCATAATTCATCTCCCCAATTGGGTTGCAGTGATGCTGTGGATGTGTTTCTCGTTGACTGTGAAGAAGAACATTGTCAAAAGTTCACCAACATTTACTGTCTTGTTTATGTCATGTTGCCTGTTCAGCTATGATATGAGTGGTTGTCTGTCTGCCTTCTGTTAAGAGCACAGCATGTTTCACACATACATATGGGTAATGCATTTTATAAATTTTGTTCTGCATATTTTGATGACAAAAAAACCTGAAATATTATATTCCAGGATGCTGACAGTTCTTCAGATATTGAAGACAGGTTAAGTGCTTTTAAAAGTTCCACTAAAGAAGAAGAGAGTGATTTGTATGAATCTGATGAAGAAACATTGAGTGCAGCTATTCGACTTGAGGTAAATATTAATATAATGCAAGTACAGTAGAACTCCAATTATCTGAACTCCAACAGGGCTGCCACAAGTTACCCCAAGTGAAATTCTCTGATATCTCCCCGAACAGACAAGTTTTAGCATTTTTCCCTGACAAATTTTGAGATCTAAAGAGTAAGTAAAGACACAAGTTGACAAAAAAGTGTAAGGACTTCTGTATTTCTAAATGCATGAGCAAAAATCTTAAGTTTAACATCAACATCTTTTGCAATGAACTGTTTTTAGATGGAGAAAGCAAGCCAACTGGAATATATTTTTCATTAAAACCACTTATGTTATTTTATTTCAATAAAATGGAACACATTTAGTGACAAAAATATGCATTTTGTGGAGTCACAAGACAGAGATGACTTCAGAAAAAAGTAGGCCTCTTGAAAGAAGTGATTAAGGCAGGAAAAAGTTGTGTAACCAACACTATTGGTGACTTTCAATAAAATGTTGGTTCTACTATGTTCATTATTGGCTGTTATTAACCACTGTGTTAAGTCTTTTACTTTACAAGTATTGTGTGGTTTTTCCTTCAAAAAATATGTGAGTACATAGCATACGAACTGTCAGTGACTGGCACAATTTTCTTTTTCTTATCGTCCCTACTTTCTAATATATAAACTACTTTCGAAGTGTCAAAATGTACTAGAATATATAAAATGTCTATAAAATGCCGCACTGTACAATGTACTTGCGGTGAGACAGTTGCAATTCTTCAAATCCATTGCTCATGTCCTCTGGCCTGTTGAGGAACACCACAGTCCTGGGTCCATGGATAAACCATGAAAATCTGCTACATTACACCACACACAAACGGATCTGGCCTGTGGGCAGATCAGTGAGACTAGATTCAACAGGCAGCTGCTAGGCTAGCAGCAAGAACTGGTGGCAGCACTGACTGTAAGTTGAGGGATGTGGTCAAAAGGGGAGAAGCAATAAGAATGAGGGAGTAGGGAAGTGGCTCACATACTCAGCTGCGCCCAGCCAGCAACAGTGCATGGCATCTCAGTAAACAAACCATTTCATCTGCTGAGACAAAAATGAGATTTTTCCAGTGTCTTTTTCAAATTTCCCTTATACGTTTGATTCCCTGATATCCAAAACTTGTGGGCAACCCTGTCCAACTATCCAGATTGCTTTGAGGAAAAAGAAATTTATACTCTATGACTAAAGTTATTGGTTTTGTTTGATATTCATTATAGTGTACAGTACACTTTACATTTCTTTTACCATTTTAAAATCACTCAGCAGGGAATGTATTAATAGACAAAAACTTCCATTGAACAATGAATACAGTACGGTTTGTAGTGCTTGTAATTCAGTGTAGTCTAAGTCAGTTTGTGTTGTGACCTTAACAGACACACTAATTTTTTGGTATATGTTCAGTCTTCTATGTCTTTAATTTTGTGGTTGTGTTTTAGTTTACTGTGTGGCATGTGCCTGTAAAAGGAAATGCATTGTCTTATCACTGGGAGACAAAATAAAAGTCCTCTAACAATTAGTGTGTGTGGTAAGCAGTTACCTGAGATGTTTAGTGTGGGAACATCAACAATTTCAACCAAAAAAACTCCTACTCAGTTTTAAACTTTGTGTCTGTCCTTGAGAATGAAGATGAGAGTTTGTCAAGAAAAGCTATAAAAACAGCGGAAAACAAAGAGCTTGAAGAGGCCTTATTCAAGTGGTTTTTGCAGCAGAGCATTGAAAAATCTTCTTTCAGGGACAATTGTTTGCAAAAAAGTGAAACTTTTAGCTATAAAAGGGACAATTTGTCTTTGTTTAAGGTGAGCAGTGGCTGGGTACAGAATCCCAAGGCAAGTGTACATGAGATGGATTTAAATGGTGAAAAACTATCAGCAGACCAAAAAGCAGCAGAAAATTTTATTGAAAAATTGAAAACTGAAGCAGGATCTTATGACCAACAATTTTTAAATAAAAGATGAGACACACCTTACTTAGAACAGTTTGCTTGAAATAACTTAAGCTTCTAAATGGGAAACTAGCACTCCCAGCCACAAGATTAGTAATGACTTTCTTACAGTGATGAACTGTGCTAACTCTACAGGAAATGACGGAATACTCCACCTGTTAGGAAAATCAAAAATGCTCGGGTTTTCGAAAATGTTCAAAAGCTTCCCATCTTCTAAAAGAATCAACCAAAGGTCTGAATGAGTGCTACTTTATTTTGCAAATGGTATGGTTCAATTTTCACACCTGGAGTAAAAAGAAACACTGAAAGGCAGAGGGAAAGAAGGCAGTAAGATGATGTTAATACTGGACATTGCACCCATGCACCCCACTGAAAGCCTTCTTGATAGAGAAGATGGATGTTTCAAAACACTCTTCCTGCCACCAAAGGTAATGAGCTTACTGCAGCCAGTGGACAAACTGATTGTTGAAACTATAAAGTGACATTACAGAAGGCAATCGTTGGGGAAGCTTCATATAAAAGACAGAAATAAAGAAGACATTGTGGCTCATTACCAAAAATTGAATATCAAAGACTGCTCTTACATGGTGGCGGAATGGTGGAAGCATGGAATTTGGCAAAGACAACCACATTAAAAAGAGCTTGGAATAAACTGAAAGGCATTTTAATGAAAGATATACAAAAAGACAAAGATAAAAAGAAGCAGCATGAAAAGGAAGAGGAAGAAAGAGAAGTGGCAGAGGATGAAATATACCTGAGAACATAAGAGAGATCTTTTTGAAAATTCCTGGGCATTCCAACTGCAGTGCATAGAATATAGGTGGCTTGCTTGCGATTCTTAGGGCCCTGGATTCCAAATTCTCAGTGATCATGAAATCATTCAGTGTGTGAGAGAAGAAATTGATAGTCAGTAGCAGCCTGGATGAAGCAGCAGCCTAAGTGTGACCATATACAGCTGCTCGTTGTCAAGCAGATGCAAGGCTTGGCTGCATGAAAACAATTGAATACAGCAAAACAATGGACTGTGACCGACCTCTCAAGAATTGACACTGTACTTAAGTATTTTACAAAACCTAAAAAAAGTTGTTTTGTAGTCATGAAATCAATATTACAATAGTATGTATACACAAATTTAGTTTTAAGAAATGATTAGTTTTCACAGTTTACTCAATTATCCAGATTGGGTCTGGTCCTGAGTCATCCGGATAATAGGAGTTCTACTGTAGTCCATGAACATGGCATGTGTCAGATAATACAAGCAGTAATTTTTGCCTTCACTTATACAAACATGAGCATCTCTTCATAACTAACACTGTAAACTGTAGAGAATTGGAGACTTTTTTTATTCTAATTAGCAAATTCATAATCAACTCTGTCAGTTCTGAAGTTTTAAAATTTGGCAATAATGAAAGGCATTGTGTGTATTTCTATGTACAATATTTATTGTCAGCCTCAGTTAATTACATACAATCAATATTTGTACCAGCAAAGAAAAATGATTCAAGAAGATAATTCCACAATTCCGACTGAGACTACAGCTCGCCGAAAGAGGATAAAGCCTAGTACCTACTTCAGTGATGAAGAGGATATTAGTGACTGAACACTTAAATCGTTGTTTAGTGAAATAGTCTTACTCTCATCTGTGTATATATATATTTTGTTCTTTAATAAAACTGGTGTTTTCTATAGGCTCTGTCCACTGTTTGTGGAACACAATGAATAATTTACAAAATGTACAATAATTTGTGTAGGAATGTTGTAGCAGCATAAACATTGTGACAATTAATTTACAACTAGCACCATATTCATTTCTGTACACTTAACTTTGAAAAAAAAAAACTGTTTATAAAATGTATATATAATCAGATTTGCAGAAGCCTCTATTGCATTTTGAGGTAAGGCGTAATTATAGCCATGTGGAATGGTGTATTAAGACATTATTTACATAATAAAAGCTTTCTGATCAAAAGTATATATCAATTGATAACAGTAAAATAAGCTACTAATAATACACAATAACAAATTTTATACATTAAAAAAAGTTTGTCATGCAAAAGTTCAGTCATTTCTAAAACAGATCAGTTTTATGAATTTTTCATACTTTGAACCCGTATTAAAAATATCTACATATCCATCTTTCAGGTACAGTTCAGTCAATGTCATTATATATCTGTGAATGACATTTTATCAATATTTTAATATATTAGGTCTTCAGCACCACATCGAAACAAGCAAGTCTATTTCATGAATTCCTAATAATTCCTAATATAAAATAAGAATAAACACAAATAACTGCCTACTCTTCCCATCTTTAAAAAGCTGATGCCATTCTAAAATGTGACTAAAGGCAACAGTAATGGATACAACTGCACATTCCTGATGAGATTGCTGATGTATTACTCTTGGATTCTTTCTCCTTCAGAGGCAGCCTGCCTCACTTTGGTGTATCAACAATATTGCCTGATTTGTTGCTCTTGCTAATGCACTTGAAACTGCGCTGTTTAGCAAATGGAGAACGTCCTAATGAATTTCCTGATCCATCAGAACAGGCCCCAACATCTAAGACGGGTTCTGTAATACATAAAAAATTGGTTGAATTTTCATAGCACACAGAATTAATTAAATAGCTCATTTTAGTTGTGAACATACATTACATTGCTATTACAGAAAAACAATGAATCACATAAGAATATCATTGTGTGTGTGTGTGTGTGTGTGTGTGGGCGAGGGTGCGCGCGCGCACATGCATGTGTACGTGTTTGTGTGTGAGTGTGCTTGTGCATGTGGGGGCAGTTTGAAACAAATATATTTACCAGTCCTTCAGTTTTGTGCTTATGTGCTGTAGTTCTCTTAAAATTGTAATCACAGCTACTGTGCACACAAAATACGCACACACACGCGCGCGCACACACACACACACACACACACACACACACACACACACACACACACACACACACACACACACACGCAGTAATGGCAATTCCACCATCATTTGTAATATAGAACTCACTCTTGATTATGCCTATGAAAGCCATTAATTCTCCTGTAAATGGCTGTCTCCTCGACAACATTCTGGTATTTATAACATGTACTTCCTACTGAAGCAAATCATGTTACAATAGTCAACATCTGCATAAAATATTTTTGAGAGATGAAAGAAATGTATAGAGAAGTTCTGTTATATTCCAATCCTTTTCATTTCACTCCACTATTTTGCAGTTGGAAAATTACAACAGCAGAAAAGAGATTAAAAGTTGTAGAGGGCACTTCTTTGAGAAGACTGTGTCACATGGAGTAGGATGCACAGTAAATTTGCGAGGTGACTCCTGCAAAGCCTTCCAAGAACAGGGAACTTTGATGTCTTCCATGATAGCACCAGTGCTATTTTCCATATAGGTTTCACTGAATGCTAATTGCACTGGCAATCAGGAGTCCTGCTGGCACGTGTCATCACCAGCTGGAAGGCAGGGTCTCATAGACAATACTGATTAGTGAATTGGACATTTTTTTTATTTTGCCTGTCTTAGTTGCAGTGACATAAAATTCTTAAGTGCCGCAACACGATGTGGCAGGGACCCGACTAATGTCTGAAGTAATGCTGGAGGGAACTGACACCACGAAGTCTGCAGGGCTGTCCACTAATCCATAAGAGTATGAGAACGTAGAGATCTCTTTTTGAACAGCACGCTGCAAGGCATACCAGATATGCTCAATAATTTCAAGTCTGGGGAGTTTGGTGGCTAGCGGAAGTATTTAAACTCAGAAGAGTGTTCCTGATCCACTCCGTTGCAATTCTGGATGTGTGGGGTGTTGCATTCTCCTGCTGGACTTTCCGAAAGTCCATTGGAATACACACTTGACATGAATGGATGCAGGTGATCAGACAGGATGCTTACGTATGTGTCACCTGCGAGTCATGTCTAGACGTATCAGGGGTCCCATATCACTCCAACTGCACATCCCATATCACTCCAACTACACACGCCCCACACCATAACAGAGCTTCCATCAACTTGACAGTCCCCTGCTGACATGCAGGGTCCATGGATTCATGAGGTTGTCTCCACATCTGTACACGCTCATCTACTCGATACAATTTGAAACAAGACTCGTCCAACCAGGCAACATGTTTCCATTCATCAACAGTCCAATGTCAGTGTTGACGGGCCCAGGTGAGGCATAAAGCTTGGTGTTGTGCAGTCATCAAGGGTACATGAGTGGGCCTTGGGCTCCGAAAGCCCATATTGATGATGTTTTACTGAATGGTTCACATTCTGACACTTGTTGATGTCCCAAAACTGAAATCTACAGCAATCTGTGGAAGAGTTGCTTTTCTGTCATGTTGAACAATTCTCTTCAGTTGCCATTGGTCCCATTCTTGTAGGATCTTTTTGGCCACAGCAATGTCGCAGATTTGATGTTTTACTGGATTCCTGATATTTATGGTACACTTGTGAAATGGTTGTACTGGCAAATCTCAACTTCATCGCTACCTCGGAGATGCTGTGTTCCATCGCTTGTGCGATGACTACAACACCACATTCAAATTCACTTTAATCTTGATAACTTGCCATTGTCGCAAGCAATAGTAACCTATCTAACAATTGCACCAGACCCTTCTTGTCTTATAAAGGTATTGCCGACTGCAACACCATATTCTGTCTGTTTACGTATCTCGGTATAGGCGTTGCCGACTGCAGCACTGTATTCTGCCTGTTTACATATCTCTGTATTTGAATACGATGCCTGTATCAGTTTCTTTGGCATTTCAGTGTATTTTAGATTGTAGCACTGATTTCCTGTATATAAGGTAGTAATGCTTGGTAATGCACTGTGCTACAAAAATACAGGGTTGTATAGAGGAGGGTGCACTGTGTTGCCACCTTCTGGTTTTGTATGTTCCTTTTGGACACTACATTATTTTGTAAAAAAATTGTTGACATTTCCTGTAACGTAAAATTTTTATTTTCATTTGGATGCCATGCTATTCTGTAAAACAAAAGTGTCGACATTATCTGTAACTTAAATTCGATATTTCTTTACTTTTAAAATCTTATAAATAAAAAGACAACTGTTGTGGCAGAACCAAAGAAAACTAATATACAGGCACACGCACATGCACACATATAGAGGGCAACACCTATAAAGGTGTCCTGTTGACAACTGTAGGTAATACTTGTCAGTTTGGTAATGTCAGTCAGTAGCAGTAGACACATAGTCTAAGATCAATGAAAGTAGTTGTTGCCCACAGTATACTTTGCTGTGCCTTTTGTCGCCATATTGTATGAATAATTACAGTTAATCCAGGGTATGGCTGTAAGCATATGAGTACCTATAATATGGACATAATACTGTTTGTACACATTGTTGTAAGGCATGTGCTTCATAATTTTCAGGTGTGTAGGTCGAAAATGGGCACGTCAGCCCAAAACCGTTAACCACTACAACTGAATTTTATATAAATGCAACTGACATGGACAAAATAAAAAATTATTCAGTTTCCTCAGTACTGGACCTGACCTGACCTGACCTACCATCCTGTGACAGCCTGCCTTGAATAAGCAATACTGGTTAGTGCATAACACAAAACACAGGTCCCACACAACCACCAGCTGCTCTGCTGCCCTCAAATAATTATAAAGAAACTTTTTCGTAAAATGATTGAGTTTCATATCTAGTGGTTTTATTCTAAAGCTTCATTGTTTTGATGGATATCGTTATTGTGATATGAAATTAAGTAACCCAACATATAACATTCGAATGACTTACAATTAAAAAATGAGTTGCTATGAGTGTAAGTTTGGAGAATTTTAGGTCATAAGTTGCTTCGTACAAAATGTAGCTAATATATAGAATTTTTCGAATTTTTGTTTAAACGTGGGAGGAGATTCACATTTATCTCCAATCTTGAGGAAATTGATTGTATACAAGGCGAGTCAAGATGTTTTCCCCCAGTTTCTAGAGGGTATTCCTTTGGTTATTTGGAACAAAAAAATGTAAATAAAGTAATGGGATCAGGTTCATAATTAAGGAGCTATAGTAACTGAAAAACTCAGGAAAATGTCAGTGAAATCCTGCAATAAAAGTTTTTTTCTATCAAAAATGCACATAATCATTAATTTAAACAATTCTGTAGCGATGTCTTGCATTGAGAGTGGATGTAAAGGAAGTGTTCAAAATTTCCTCCCTGCATTTGAAGGCAAAGATTCGCATGGAAGTGAACTGCGCGAGTAGCATATCGAAGTTTCAAATGCTCATTCCTTATTGATGTTGCAGTATCGAGAATGGATTGTATCAATTCTTCTCATGTTTCCGCCTTAACTTCGTACACTATATCTTTCATCCATCCCTAGTCCGCCCCGGTGGCTGAGCGGTCAGCATGAAGGAATGTCATGCCACAGGGCCCGGGTTCGGTTTCAGGGTGGGTTTGAGATTTTCTGCCCTCAGGGGTGTTGTGTTGTCCTAATCATCATCATCATCATCTCATCTCCATCAACACACAAGTTGCCGAAGTGGCATCAATTCAAAAGACTTGCACCAAGCAAATGGTCTACCTGACGGGAGGCCCTAGCCACACGACATTTCATTTCAGTTCATCTACCCCCAGGTGCAATAATCTAAGGATGTTAAATCTGGGGATCTAGCAGGCCAGTTGATAGGGCCCACGTGACCTGTCCATCGATGTGGGAATTGCTGATTAAAATAAGCTGTTACCACATGGTGGAAGCGTGCAGGTGTCCCGTCATGTTGGATGTACATGTGCCGCCTTGTTTCCAGAGGAACATCTTCAAGAAGCTGCGGTAAGTCTTCTCGTAAAAAGTTAACGTACATCTGACCATTTAAATTTCCCGGGAAAATATACGGCCCCAGTAACTCATCACATACAACACCACAACAGACATTTATAATGAATTTGCTTTGAGATACTACTGTGGCATGGGGATTTCCGTCTGCCCAGACATGCATGTTATGCATGTTGTTGATGACATCTCTTGTAAAGGTTGCCCCATCACTGAACATTATGAAGCGATAGAGCTGCCAATTTCCATTTAACCAGTTACAAAAGTGCAAACGGTTGGCTCATGCATGTTATGCATGTTGTTGATGACATCTCTTGTAAAGGTTGCCCCATCACTGAACATTATGAAGCGATAGAGCTGCCAATTTCCATTTAACCAGTTACAAAAGTGCGAACGGTTGGCTCAATCATGTGGCTCTGAATGGTGAACTTTCTGCACGTGAAAAGAATACAGTCTATTCTCATGAAGAATCCTACATACCATAGGTTGTGAAACGTTCAATTGGGTAGCTAGGCATCTTGTACTTGAATGAGGACTGCACTCTACTGAATTAAGAATGTTTTCCTCTTCTTGAATGTCATGATTGTCTTTCAGACTGAGTATGAATACTGGGAAGAGTACTAGTTTCTAGCAATGCTCGATATGTTCCACTAAATGTTTTGGCATTCGGAATCCTACAATTAGGATACCGAAGGTGATAATCGACAACAGCAGCTTTTGCATTACCATCACAGAAGCCCAAAATGTACACCATCTCTCCATACTCCTGCGATGAAAACTTGTATGGCATGGCAAAGTGTACTGCATACAGGAGACAATAACAGTAAACAGTGACTGCAGTATCAACAACGTGGTTGTTATGCAAACGTATCACTGGTTGCACCTGTCTAAGACTGAACGTGTGTCCTGTGAACACAAGTGGAACACTCCATACACCGTGGCATGTTTGAGAACTCTGTTGTAGCTCCTTAATTATGGATTTGATCACATTACTGTATTTACATCTTTTGTTCCAAATAACCTAAGAAATAACCTCCAGCAACCGGGGGAAAACCTCGTGACTCACCCTGTATATAGCACTCACTTCCACTCTCGCCACTCAAATGACGTAGTATGAATGATATGTTCGCAATATCCCTTGTATCTCATAGATGATTTGAGAATTCAGAAAGAGTTTTTGACAAATGACAGCTCGCAAAGGGGAGATTATTTTGCTGTATCATTAATATGTGAAATTTCCTTATCCACCACAATATACAAGTAACTAACTGTAGATTTTGTCTATGGAGTAATGTGATTTCCTTGGGGCTATTGCTAATTGATAGGTGGTAAAACAAGAATTGCTGGGGATTCTGCAACATGTAAGTGAAGAAATTACACATTTATTTTTATACTGAAAATGAATTTTTTTCATAAACTATTGACCTGTCTTGCCCTCAGTTGCTAGTTTAATGATACGATTTGAGAAATCTGAAAAAAAAAAAAAAAAAAAAAAATCATACTGAACAGTGCACAATCTTTTTGTTTCCATACCTGCACAAAGCAAAGAACTGAAAATGTCATCTCAAATGTCTTTGAATTTGTCAAAGACACTGATAATCGACTTCACCTTGACAGGTACTCTACAGGATTCTGCAACTCACCAGAGTTATCTCAGTTTCAGAGCTATGAAGTCGTTTTATTGTCTCAACAAGAACTTATATTATGATCCCAAAAAGGAGCATATTTCTATTTAAAAAATACAGTCGATTCCTTTTATAAGCTGCTTGGAACTGGTCATCAATATGAAAACAAATTTTATCTTTAACATATCAAAAAATATGTCAAATGAATAGTTCACGATATCACTCTGAATAGGGATACCCGCATCCGGTCACCCTGATTTAGGTTTTCCATGATTTCCCTACATCACTTCAGGCAAATGCTGGGATGGTTCCTGTGAAAGGGCACGGCTGATTTCCTTGTCTTTTCTACCCTAATTTGAGCTCGTGCTCCATCTCTAATGACCTCATTGTCGACAGGATGTTAAACACTAATCTCCTCTTCCTCCTGAATAGGGATAGCAAGAAAAAGAAATTGGAAATTTGTGGGAAGTTCCTGTGAGATCAAACTGCTGAGGTCGTTAGTCCCTAGGCTTATACACTATTTAATTTAACTTACACTAAGAACAACACACACACCCATGCCCAAGGGAGGAGGAATCGAACCTCTGACAGGGGGGAGCTGAGCAAACTGTGGCAAGGCACCCTAGACCACACAGCTATCCCGTGCGGCGAAGAAAAAGGTGGTAAACTATGTGTTACATATTGTTTTCATATTTTGCTGTTACAATTACTTGGTTCTGCTACGAGGGTGAGTAGTGAACAGTGCAATAGGGCAACTAGGTTGTTGTTGTGAAATGTTGTGTATTATTCAAACCAAGGCATCACAGACCAATATGTCAGTCTGTTGCAGGATCCTATGGCATAATACCTAACTCAAATGCTATAATGTGCCTGGAGGAAAACAAATTACTTTCAGAGAACCAGTAAAGATCCAAGAAAGACCACTCTTTATTCATTCATATATGATACTAAAAGGTATCAGATAGATTATATAATGGTAAGACAGAGATTTAGGAACCAGGTTTTAAATTGTAGGACATTTCCAGGGGCAGTTGTGGACTCTGACCACAATCTATTGGTTATGACCTGTAGATTAAAACTGAAGAAACTGCAAAAAGGTGGGAATTTAAGGAGATGGGACCTGGATGAACTGACTAAACCAGAGGTTGTACAGAGCTTCAGGGAGAGCATAAGGGAACAATTGACAGGAATGGGGAAAAGAAATACAGTAGAAGAAGAATGGGTAGCTCTGAGGGATGAAGTAGTGAAGGCAGCAGAGGATCAAGTAGGTAAAAAGACGAGGGCTGGTAGAAATCCTTGGATAACAGAAGAAATATTGAATTTAATTGATGAAAGGAGAAAGTATAAAAATGCAGTAAATGAAGCAGGCAAAAAGGAATACAAACGTCTCAAAAATTAGATAGACAGGAAGTGCAAAATGGCTTAGCAGGGATGGTTAGAGGACAAATGTAAGGATGTAGAGGCTTATCTCACTAGGGGTAAGATAGATACTGCCTACAGGAAAATTAAAGAGACCTTTGGAGATAAGAGAACCACTTGTATGAACATCAAGAGCTCAGATGGAAACCCAGTTCTAAGCAAAGAAGGGAAAGCAGAAAAGTGGGAGTATATAGAGAGTCTATACTAGGGTGATGTACTTGAGGGCAATGTTATAGAAATAGAAGAGGATGTAGATGAAGATGAAATGGGAGATACGATACTGCGTGAAGAGTTTGACAGAGCACTGAAAGACCTGAGTCGAAACAAGGCCCCCGGAGTAGACAACATTTCATTGGAACTACTGACGGCCTTGGGAGAGCCAGTCCTGACAAAACTCTACCATCTGGTGAGCAAGATGTATGAAACAGGCAAAATACCCTCAGACTTCAAGAAGAATATAATAATTCCAATCCCAAAGAAAGCAGGTGTTGACAGATGTGAAAATTACCGAACAATCAATTTAATAAGCCACAGCTGCAAAATACTAACACGAATTCTTTGCAGACAAATGGAAAAACTAGTAGAAGCCAACCTCGGGGAAGATCAGTTTGGATTCCGTAGAAATACTGGAACACGTGAGGCAATACTGACCTTACGACTTATCTTAGAAGAAAGAGTAAGGAAAGGCAAACCTACGTTTCTAGCATTTGTACACTTAGAGAAAGCTTTTGACAATGTTGACTGGAATACTCTCTTTCAAATTCTAAAGCTCGCAGGGGTAAAATACAGGGAGCGAAAGGCTATTTACAATTTGTACAGAAACCAGATGGCAGTTATAAGAGTCGAGGGACATGAAAGGGAAGCAGTGGTTGGGAAGGGAGTAAGACAGGGTTGTAGCCTCTCCCCGATGTTATTCAATCTGTATATTGAGCAAGCAGTAAAGGAAACAAAAGAAAAATTCGGAGTAGGTATTAAAATCCATGGAGAAGAAATAAAAACTTTGAGGTTCGCCGATGACATTGTAATTCTGTCAGAGACAGCAAAGGACTTGGAAGAGCAGTTGAACGGAATGGATGGTGTCTTGAAGGGAGGATATAAGATGAACATCAACAAAAGCAAAACGAGGATAATGGAATGTAGTCGAATTAAGTCGGGTGATGTTGAGGGTATTAGATTAGGAAATGAGACACTTAAAGTAGTAAAGGAGTTTTGCGATTTGGGGAGCAAAATAACTGATGATGGTCGAAGTAGAGAGGATATAAAATGTAGACTGGCAATGGCAAGGAAAGCGTTTCTGAAGAAGAGAAATTTGTTAACATCGAGTATAGATTTAAGTGTCAGGAAGTCATTTCTGAAAGTATTTGTATGGAGTGTAGCCATGTATGGAAGTGAAACCTGGACGGTAAATAGTTTGGACAAGAAGAGAATAGAAGCTTTCGAAATGTGGTGCTACAGAAGAATGCTGAAGATTAGATGGGTAGATCACATAACTAATGAGGAGGTATTGAATAGGATTGGGGAGAAGAGAAGTTTGTGGCACAACTTGACCAGAAGAAGGGATCGGTTGATAGGACATGTTCTGAGGCATCAAGGGATCACCAATTTAGTATTGGAGGGCAGTGTGGAGGGTAAAAATTGTAGGGGGAGACCAAGAGATGAATACACTAATCAGATTCAGAAGGATGCAGGTTGCAGTAGGTACTGGGAGATGAAGAAGCTTGCTCAGGATAGAGTAGCATGGAGAGCTGCATCAAACCAGTCTCAGGACTGAAGACCACAACAACAACAATATGATTTCTTGCAAGCAGTAGACACAGGTAAACAGGTAGCTTCCATCTTACACATTTTTGAATACAAGCCAAAATACATTCAAATGGAATAACTTTGTAGATACGTGATTGATTTGTTGAATGTTTGACTGTTTAATAGGATACAGTATTTTATACTGGACTGCAAATGTTGAACAGAAATGAAAGTAAAGTGGGGTGTGCCCAAGCAAGTGTAATAGGATCTTGAATGTTCTCAATATGCATAAACATTTTATCAAAAGGAGCAGCAGCACTATAATATTGTTCACTGATGATCTTGTTTTATACAGGAAAGTATCATCACCAGGTGATTGTGAGGACATACAGAAATACTTGTACAAAATTAATTTTGTGTCACAAATGACAATTTTCTTTAAATGTGGATACATGAAAAATATTCTTCTTTTCTTCTTCTACCTTCAAGTGTTAGGAATCTTTCTATTGTTAGGTGCTCTGTTGTCTGTGGTTAATTGTTAATTGGTCTCTCCAGCTATTTCTTGGTCTGCTAACTGGGCTTTTACCAATTGGTCAATAACTGATTACTATTTTAATTCATTCTTGTGACATGATCTCCCTATTTATTTCTATACTCCTTGATCTGTTCAGTTATGTTTTTAACTCTTAGTTCTTGTCTGACTGTTATACTCCTCTTTTTCATATCATACAGTCTATAGCCAAGCGTTCTTTTTAAAAAAACTCAATAAATTAACAATAATGCATATAACTAAGAAAAAGAACTTGATAACATCCTATTACAGTATTATTGGTGAACACCTTGAGCACATCACATTGTGTAAGTATTTAGGAGTAATACTAACAAGTGGATTGAAACGGGATGAATGTGTAGAAGCACTTCGTGTAGACAAATGGAGGACCTACATCCGTAAACAAAATTACAATCGAGATGCTAGTGCGACCAGATTCGGAGTATGGGTCCCGTGCTTGGAATCCTTGTCAAGTAGGGATGACATTAGACACTGAATGGATTCAGAGATATGCTAGTGGAATTATAACAAGGTGGTACAGCCTCTATGAAAGTGTAACAGGAAATGCTCTGGGAACTCAAATGGGGATCTCTGGAAAAAAGACAATGTAGTCCTAGCGAATCACTTTTCGGGTAAATTTAGAGAACCTGCAGTCAAGGAAGACCAAGTGGTCGCTCTGCTGCTACACCATGTATCTCATGTGGAGATAACGAGAACAGGATGAGAAAGATTAGGGCGTATGCAGAGGAATATTGGCATTTATTTTTATCTTGCCCTATCAGCAAATGAAATAGTACAGGGAAACACTAATAGATTATTGGTACGAGATACCCTTTGCCATGTTTGCGAGTATGTATTTGTGGCTTGTGAGTATGTATTCATGCATAGTCCTGCCAATGGTGATGAGTGTGAAGAAGTACATCTGCATCAGAAGAATTTTCAACACATGCAACGGACGACATACAGGGTATTTGCAGCACTGTATTGCCACATGAATGAAGCAGTCCACTGCAACTGATATGTATGTGTGTGAACACCTGCCATTGAAAAATGTGTGGAAAATGATCCAGACACAAATCAAAGACAAACAGGCTGTGAAAACAGTCACATTTCTATGTGCTGCATTTTACATGTTTATGTCTTATACCCATACTACCTGTAAAGAGTACTTAAGGTAACGAGCGGACTGACCGTGGCTCATTACCATCCATAAGCAGAATTCTGTTGGTGGAAACTTCACATGCATTCTACCATACTGTCATCTGTGATAGCAATTTTGTTCTCAGATGAGGCATAACTTAGATACAATACAAAGACAAATGTTGCTATTGGGCAAAAGCTAATCCCCATGATACAATCTTAACTAATCATCAAAACTAATTTAGATTGAAAGTGTGTTGTGGAAATATTCGTGATCACTTTATTATTGTGTTGCAATGATGCTGATAGCAATGCGGATCACAAGGTTTGTCAGTTACACCACCACCACCAGTCTGCTCCATTGACTTAGTCCAAGAGCAGTGCTCCATACAGTGGGCAAAACACTTGCTCCTTGTAGGGTCATCTGGCCCATCCAGTGTCTCCTGAGCAGTACAGTGAAGCACAAACAGATTTTTGTAGTTGCACGCTGGACGTTATTACATTAAAGTCCAGCCACATCACTGATGGTGAGTCTTGCCCAAGCCATGAAATTGCTATAGATTATTGGGTTGGCTGAATTCACACATGCTATTTACCGACGACTATGCCTGGACTTGATTCTGTGCATTATACTTGTACTTTGTGTAAATTGTTCCTTTTGTTCAGTAAAAGTAATGTGCAAGTCACAACAGTGGTGAGTCTTGCCTAACACATGAACTTGCCATAGGTTATTGTGCTGGTCAAATTCACTCATGCTGTTTACTGACGACAAGGCCTGGATTTGGTTCTGTACTTTGTGTTAACTGTTGTTCCTTTTGTTCAATGAAAGTGACATGCACATCGCAACAGTAGTGAAGAGACGTGATTTCTCTGTGCTATGAAGTAAACCTAACAAAACCGGAACTTCTGAAATCTCAAGAGCAGTGGAACTAACATCATCTTCAACAACAAATCAAAAGTTTGCAGTTAAAGGTGAGGGACACCAAATACCCACGTGATAGTAACATATTTCTTCCTGCAGTGATGGCAGATTCATCTCTGGCAACACCTGCGGTTTCACCAGTCCCATAATTTCAGAGTGGTACGTGTAACTGGGAAATGTAACTGCTCTGTCTACAACATCATTTTATCTCCTTCCAAGGGAAACTATCCTGATCTTCAGAAGAAATTGCTCTTTCTGTCTTAGTTGTCTCAAGACAAAATGAATTTTCTTAGAAAACTAAACCCCCTCAGTGATCCCAATAAGTTCTCATTCTCCAGGATCTGTGACAAGCTTTCAGAGTTTTTTAGTCTCTTGGGAGAATTTGAAACTTTGTGCAATTCCGTGAACTTTATCCAAAAACAGATCCAAAAACTGTAATATATGAATGCTTTGTCAGATGCACAGGTATGCACAACGCAGAAACTCCACTTCACCCTGTGATGCCACTCTTGTGCTGAGAGGCAGATTCAGTTGTTCCTCCCCAGTGCCCTACCTTGCCTCAAGGGATGTTGAGATGGAGGAACCTCAACCCATGACATCTGAGGTAGAACTCTCCCATCCACTTCCCAGCCATCACAAATTGGGCCAATTCCAATCCATCTAGAGGGAAAATCTTTTTCTGCCAATGACAGCAAAGTGACAGAGATAACAAGGTTTGTCAGATCGCACTACTGGCGGCTCTCAACTCAGCTGACTTCATCAAGAGTGGCACTCCAAGCAGGGGATCCACCTGATGACTGCATTTCGGTTAACATGGTGCCAAGCGGTGGTCACTAGGGCAGAGTAAGTAGATTGACACAGCATATCACAAGCAGGTTCAATTGTTTACTCACTAGGTGATGTTACATTATGCTTCTGTTTAGTGATGACTATGCCTGTCCACTGGGCTTGTACTTTTTATAAACTATTCTTGTGCCTTGTACCAACATGGTCACATTGAATGAATAAACCAGTATAATTAACTTTCTTGAGGATACTCTCCATGTATTGCTTGAAGGTGTGTCTCCTAGAACTTGACCACTATATATGGCATATGCATAACTCAGCCCCAATGGATTTCAGTTTGGACATCTTTACGAGATTGTGGACCAGCTATCAACGTTCAGTACTTTGTGCGCCTGGCCTTCTGCCCGTAATCAGTTCGATTTCTGTCCTGTTTTACTAGTCTGCCCAGCCTATGGCATTCAACATTTGTAATGAGGGGTGGTCGCTCAACCCCAAAATGTCTAGACGTGGTTTCACCTTGGCTTCGCCATGTGTTCAAGACACTTACCACAGCACTCCTCGAACACCTGCAAGTTGTGCAGCTTCTGAAATGATCTCGTGTCGAGCCTCCAAGCCACCACAATCTGCCCTTGGTAAAACACAGATAGACTGCACATCTTCCCCATTCTGCATACAGACAGTACGCCCCCTGATACTATATGCACACTGCGTGTGTCCAACTAGCAGTCATGCCTCACCAGGTAACGCTGCTATCGCCTGGATATCAATAGTAGGTCGGTGGTCATAATGGTCTGGCTGATCAGTGTATAATGCCTGGGCCACTGCTGAGCATGATTCAGGGATCACTGAGTGGCTCAACTGATCAACATTGAATTGTTTTCAGGTACACATTGCTGCTGATGGTAGAGAACTTGGAGCTGCTCATATGATACAGCCACTGTATTTCCCGTAATAATGTAGCATGTAATTTTATAATGACACATTGTAGGAAATGTGCTCTCTTAGGAACATTTTGTTTTGATCCTAGGAATCATTCAAATAGGAACATTTTGTTTTGATCCTAGGAATCATTCAAACATTTAATGTTCCATAGGGCCTGCACCCCTAGTCGAAGTCAGCAAGTGACATTTTAATGAATGTCCAGACTCACTGCTGTGTGATACTAATTTTTATTTCTTTCCTTTTTACTACAGACCTGCTTCAGCTGAAGTGCCATTATTAAGTGACTTGCAATACAATGTGGGGCACAATTATATTCATTATACATTTTCATGTTATTAGTAGAACATGGAGCATGGATTGCCATTATGTATATATATTGGCTAGACAGTGACATGACATTGTTGGCTAATGAGTTTCACTGTCGTTCTATATTTGCTGAAATGAAATGATAGTATGGCATTGTTGGCCTGGAGGCCCCATGCGGGGGAAGTTCGGCCGCCGTATTGCAAGCCCTTTTTAGTTAACGCCACTTCGGCGACTTGCGAGTCAATGATGATGAAGAACACACAACACCCAGTCATCACGAGGCAGAGAAAATACCTGACCCTGACAGGAATCAAACCCGTGCACGGGAAGCGAGAACGCTACCGCAATACCACGAGCTGCGAACTATATTTGCTGAATTAAGGTGGTACGTAATTTGTTATGATGTAATTTGACAATTTTCTGGCTATGATGTCATATGTTTACAAAGTATAAGCATTGTTATACAGATGATGTATACATTATTTGATTGCTCATATATCTACGGTTGCTGTATGTTCGTAGTAGTCTATGTTTGTAGTGACTGTATGTGTTATTAATTTATAGGTGTTTATTTGGTAGGTGGTTTTTATTTGACATATGTACTTTTGGTAACTCATATTTCTGCTAATTTTTTGTGAGCAATAGTGTTAAGGTTTTGTATTGGCGTGTGTCACCTTTGGCTATGCTCATCATTTTGAATTTATTTGTTTTCTTTTCTGAATATTTTGAAATAGCATTGATGTTTAAGATCTGTCATTTCATCCATATGTTTTGCAGTTGGTTTTTACTTGTACATAAATTTCAAGTTCCCTGAGAATGTTCATGGTAGAAGTCTTTGGAATTCTATGAAGTACTTGCAATGTGTGTTCAACTTTGTCTACTGTCTTTTAGGTGGAGAAAACATTTTAATTGGTTGTTATCACTATGTATTCTTTAAACAGTGTGAAAAAGGTTCTTTTGGTCTGGCCTGTGAATAAATCATTACAGCTGTTACATGTGATTTTGTATAGACCAGGGCTAGCATAGATTGGGGGCTTTGTTTTGCCTGATTGTAATTTCACTTTGAGTTTGTTAGTGGTCCAGGAAGTTAGCTCTATATTTGTAGGTCTGAATAATATGTTAACTTTGTCTGAGACTGGACCCATAAAAGCAGTTAGTATGTATTTTATTTTCTTTCTAGATATTGTTTCTTTGATTAGTTGTATTTTTCTGTGGTGGGCTTGGATGTCACTAAATTATAAATAAAAACCTTACATGACACAGAAGGGTCCTACTGTGAACGCTCTCAAGAAACTTGAAATTTATATACAGATAAGAACCAATTCACAAGACACACCAAATAAACAGATAGATCTTAAACATCAGTATTACTTAAAAAATTTATTGAAATACTTGGAAAAGAAAATGGATAAATTCAAAGTGTTGGGCAAAACCAAAGATGATGCCACCAATATAATACCTTAATAAATGAAAAGCACCAGTTTGCTTTTGTTCCACAGTATTACTTTCATTGTGTTAACCATTTTGTGGCTTACAAGGCCATCTTCAGACATTTACTGAGTATTGTCACCGAAGAAGTTACAATGTTTGAAAACAACATTGGAAGAGAAGTAACACATCTAGGCTGAAGCAGAAACATATGGTAAGTAACATCTTTGAGAGTGTGGTAATGCAATGAAAAAGTAAGAAATTGAACAGTAAATAAATAAAAATGCAGTAGACAGGAAAAACTTTTACACAAAATAGGAACAGCATGCCTACATAACAGTTTCTATTAATAAGCAAAACTAATAAAATAAAATAGTTTTTTCTATTAATAGAAACTGTTATGTAGGCATGCTGTTCCTATTTTGTGTAAAAGTTTTTCCTGTCTACTGCATTTTTATTTATTTACTGTTCAATTTTTTACTTTTTCATTGCATTACCACCACACTGTCAAAGATGATACTTACTGTATGTTTCTGCTTCAGCCTAGACGTGTTATTTCTCTTCCAATATTGTTTGCAAACATTGTAACTTCTTTGATGACAATACTCAGTAAATGTCTGAAGATGGCCTTGTAAGCCGAAAACCAGTTAACACAATAAAAGTAATACCATGGAACAAAAGTAAACTGGTGCTTTTCATGTATTATAATGTTGTTCTACCAAGAACTGATGGAAGATTCTGTAATCATGATAAGACCTTAATATCATTGCTCATATACATACTCTGGAAACATGGGTGGGAGAGTCAATACAATATGTACGAGAATGTCGTAATTTAGAAAAATTTATGGAAAAGAGTAGTTAACGGAAACATACGTGTCAAATAAAAAATGCCTACCCAATAAACACGCATAAATTAATAGCACCTACAATCACTATAAACACAACAACTACAAACATACAGCAACCATTGATATATGCACACCCAAGTAATTTATTTACCATCTGTATAATTGTGCTTATACTTTCTAAAGCATGGTTCTCAAACATTTGTTACAAATTTTTTGAAACCTGTGCATAAGACTTAACCCCAGGAACATACAAGTCAAAGTGAGGACTAAGAAACACTGGGGTGAGTTCATTGAGGGAGATGACAGAGAGATACAAAGCCAAAGTCCTCTCAGAGTGGTGAGAGAGAAGCAGTATACAATCAGCAAATTATAAACAAAAATTAAATGCCAAGATAAATAAATCAGTTGTGCTTAAAGAAAACACTGGAATTACTGCAGATATGGACAAAATATCTTGATGTTTCATAACCATTCCTGCTCAAGGAATTAAGAGTTGACTGTGTGATCACTCTGAGAATGTATACGACCTTTGTAACACAAAAGGGAATGGTTCAGTCCAACATGTTGAAACCTACCCTGAAATTCTTCACACTGAAAGATTACACTGAAAGAATGCACTGTCAAAATTTTAGATGCAAAGGTGCACTGCAAGTGTTATTTTTTCCGCATAAGACACAGCTAATAAGAGCCCTTCCTGCCTAATGAGCAAATTGGCGAATAAGCAGATGTAGCCATGACAAGAGAACATATCGTGAAGTTCAAAGTGCATAAATGTGAAATTTAAGCACTCAAACCATACCAAAAATGCCTCCCATCATTAATTTTTTGAATAAATTGCAGTTCTTATCAGCAGCTAAAATGTTGCAGATGTAGCTGCTACACCAGTGACTAAGAGAGGAAATAAAATCAAGGCAGTGTATGATGTTACTTTACAGACAATTTCCATCAATCGAGACTTTAATTTGTTGGCATGAAATATTTTATAGCAGTTCTTGTAACATAGTTGTTATGATGATTTTTCAATAATGTATATTTTAATGACAGTGAAACATTGTATTACTTTGACTTTCCCTGCATAATGACTGATGATACTGTTCTTGGGTATGCAGCGAGATAATGTACTCATCTTGACACAATATTTCAATGGACCAACTGGTCGCCATCTTCATGTGAGTATGCTGATGCACATTCTTGCTGGAAGACGGTGGCCAGTTGGTCCATTGAAATATTTTGTGAAGATGACTACATTATCCGGCTGCATACCCAAGAAGAGTATCATCAATGAAATGGTTCCATGTCTATTCTCTGTAGTCACCACAAAAATCCGAGGTGTCTATTGCAAGACGAAAACCAACATTTTCCTTCTATTAGGCACACCTAATAAAAGAAAAATTAATGCATTCAGATGCTTCACAGTAATCGCTAGTTTTGGTTAGACAAAATTAGGGTGAAATAAGAAATGGCCATGGCAGTTGTTTTGCATATTTGTTGTATACCAGGCATACTTGATGAAATTCGTAAAACATGGTGGTGCAAACTGATAATGTGCATATCAGTGAACTTTAACAATACTGTTCCATTTATAAACATAAATGACAAAGAGCTACGAGAATTAATTTTTTTCTGTTTAAAATTGTTTTTTTCCCCTTAATTTGGAAAGTCATAGAACATGAACTTCCTTGTTATATTACTAGATACAACTGATATAATCATAAACCATATCTTCTCTGCTCCAGTGATTTGTATTATACAAACATTTATTATGAAGCATTTTAAAAAATTTATATTTTTTTGAGTTTTTATGATTTATTTACTCGAAAAGCCCCATCACAAAACTTATGAAAATTGCACAACATATTGTTACTGCAATCAAAGAGAGCAAAATTTTTCTGTATAGAGTGTTAGAAAATTTTAAGCATTTTGCATATTTCTAGTGTAAAATATGCATGCTGGCAACAATGTTTTCAGCTCTCTTCTGGTGAAAGAGTGAGGTGTGTGGACTATGAAAAAAGAAACAATAAGGCAGTGTTTAAGAAAAGTGAAAACACTTGCAATTATTGGAAACCTGTCAGAGGTATTGCAAAAGTATCTACGTCCTCAAGTAACTGTGTTACCATCACATCCATTGTGCAGGAATTGATATACTTGCTACAACAAGAAATTTAGTGATTATCCACCTGAACAATGACTGTCACCAGAATGTCAAACTGAAGAAGACAGTTCAGATGTTTATATTCCTGGGTGTGAAGTTGATGATGTGATGAATGTTAGCATTTCTATTGTAGCTTCTAAATACCTCACATTATCAGGTAAGAATAAGAAGCACAAGAATAAAATGAAACAAGTTTTACACAAGCAACATCTTAAAAACTTTGTTAAGTGTATAATGTAGAGGCACTTGCTGCAGAACCTGAATATAGTGACATGCACCCAGTGTGATGTGCGATTTCAGAACCTGAACACTGCTATCTTGGCAGTCACCTATACTGAGAAGGTACAATTACTGAAACTGATACCAGATAGCTACTCTAAGCAGCAGATACAGAAATACATAGCAACCTCCACACACTATTTAGTTTCAAAAGCTCACAAAATAAAGAATTAAAAAGCTATTTGGCATGCCCAGATTCCCTCTGTGAGCATCCATTGCTAACTGATACGCTTAATCTTGTTCTGGAATATTACCTACGCGATGCAAGAACTGCAGTAGGCAAACTCTTTAATCAGGCTGATGCTATCTCTCTTATTGAAAATGGCGAAAAGTTTAAAAGGTAAAAAGATACATAAAAAGATCAGCAATTGAAACATATCTCCTAATGAAAAAGGAGAACCCAAATTTACTAACTGGTCTCACAAAATTCTACTCCTTATGACCAAAACGGGTAAAATTCCAGCCAGCGAAGGAAATATGCACGTGTATTAACTGCACTAACTTGAAACTTGTTTATTTCACCGTAAGTAGTGTCACAGGGAAGAAGTACACAGAGATGTACCTGATGCTTTTGTTTATACGTCAAGAGCCACAATATAAACGTGGACAGGAGTGTGCAACACATTCTGGTCCTGCAGAGATGACTGCTGAAGCATTACACCTTCAGGATACAGACAATGATGTAACTTATCCACTATGGGAGGGCGATTTGGTGAAGAAGACAATGAAGTTAGGGAAGTTTGTTACAGAGGTTAGGCATTGGCTCATCAGCATATTCGCAGGATTCAGAGACAGGCCATAGCAGAAGTAAAATCAGCGACATCCCAGAATACTGGCACATTAGATCTTTATTTTGACTTTGCTGAGAATGGGTCTGTTGCTTTGCAGAACAAAATTCAAAGCTACCACTGGTGCACATCACAAGTGTCAATATTCACATGTGTTGGTAACTTCCTTGGAACATCACACTGTTTTGCTATTGTCAGTTACGATCATGACAGCGCATATGCATGCTATGCTGTCAGTATGATAATTGATGACATAGTATCTAGAGGCCATACATTTCTTGCACATGCATATGTGGCTGATAGTGCAGCATCTTATTTCAAAAACTGCTTTATAAGCTTGGAAAACACTGTACAGGAATTAGGACAAAAAATGGGTAATTTCAGCAACAGGTTATGGAAAAAGCGCATGTGATGGGGTACGAAATCTTTGTAAACATCTTGCAACAAGAATCAATCTCCAGCATGAAGCCACTGATGCTGTCAGAGATGCTACTGGATTTGTACAGACCATATCAGAATTACTAAAATACCTGAAACTCTTACTCCTAAAGGAACATACATTATGGGAATTCTGTTTGAAAAAAGATGAATGGTCTCCTATGAAGCCAGTTGAAGGAATTCAGTCAAGTCACTGGTGGGTTGCATCCTGGAGTGGCATATACTGTGCAAGAACAGTTCTCCACCAAATGCAGTCTGTTACTATGTGTGAAATGCAGACACCACAATATACTTTAGATTTTTGGATTTTTTGACCTTCAGAATACCTAGGTCTAACATAAAATTTTCTCAAATTTTGCACCACAAAATATTGCCCACTCTGATTGAATCTTCCATAAGTACAATGACCAACTAAGATATTATGCAAGTTTTAGAATATTCAGGATGGCGGTTTTAGGGAAAATAGTTGATAAAGAAACAAAAAAATTCAGATTCTCTCAGCTTTACGTAGAAATATTTTGACAGTTTAATAATTTTAGGCTTAATGTCATAGTAACAGTTAGCAGGCTTTCCAATTTATAATTTCTCAAGACAGTTAACATCTTTTGACTATTCATATTTTCAAAACATAATTTTGGAGTTTGCTACAAGTTACAAATGTCTGTAGTTTATTTGTCCAAATTGAAGATGAACAAAAGAACATAAGTGTGTGTATTTTAATCATGCCTGTTAGTATTGTGAACAACAAAGTAGGTAAAGATAAATTGCAACTTACCGTAAAGAAGACACGTTAAGTTGTGGACAGGCACAATTAACAGACACTTATATAAAGTTTTTGGCCACAGGCTTCATTAGCAAAAGAGGAACACACACCATTGAAAATTTGACTCGTTCCACATCATTATGAAATATCGTATTCATGGTCCATGGAACTAGTATTAATCTAATCTAATCTAATCATTCATATACACAAGCAAGCACACACACACATGGCCGCCAACTCCGGCTGCCTGGCCCGAGCTGCCAGAGTTGGTGATCATGTGTGCTTGCTTGTGGTTATGAATGGTGTGTGTTTCTCTTTTGCCCATGAGGACTATTTTATTTTGTTTTAGGGCACAAAAACAAATAGCGTCATATGTGCCCATATCAGAACTGTAGAACACGGAGACAAAGAGAGGAGTTAAAAATGACTACACGCTAATCCCAATCAACGGAAGAGAAGACAGATAAAAACAGGGTTGTGGAGAAATGTCTATAAAATATGCCATACAGAAATGGAGGTCTTGAGTGAAGGATTAAATGTTTTTCGCCATATTGCTACAATGGATAAAAAGTAAAACTCAGTCGACAGCCCAGGCATCGTTTGCAAAAAGGCACAATAATGCATATGAGAATGTAAGTGGTTAAGAAAAGACCATCCGTCAGGAGGCAGTGGACCATCAATGAGCACAAACTGGTGGGGAGCACCACTTAACAAATGATGATGGCTAAAACGACAGTGCCTGATATGCAACCTAGCTAAAATGATCTCCTCACAGCGAAAGGAGGTCGCCTAAGCCGCTGAGAGAGGCTTAATAACCTGGAGCTTGTTCCCATGAAGGGAGCATCAGTGGTGATGCCAAAGTGACACCTCCTGCTGACAGATGCCGGCACAGAGATCATCAGAGGGAATAATGTAAGAAGTAGCAGGTCGAGGTACGAGGACTGCAGCCTCGGCCGCAATGTCAGCGGCCTCATTTTCTGTCAGTCTGAGGTGACTAAGGACCCACATAAACATCACAGTGGCTCCATGAAGAGTGAGCAAGTGACAGCTTTCCTGTACCGGTTGCACTAAGGGATGGACACTATACAGCACACTGAGGCTTTGAAGGGCACTGAGAGTGCTGGAACAGATGACGCGGGTCGAGGTACGAGGACTGCAGCCTTGGCCGCAATGTCAGCATCCTCATTTTCTGTCAGTCTGAGGTGACTAAGGACCCACATAAACATCACAGTGGCTCCATGAAGAGTGAGCAAGTGACAGCTTTCCTGGACCGGTTGCACTAAGGGATGGACACTATACAGCACACTGAGGCTTTGAAGGCCACTGAGAGTGCCGGAACAGATGACGCAATTGAAAAGCCTGTGACGCCAGATGTACTGTGTGGCCTGATACAGTGCGAAGAGCTCTGCTATAAATACTGAGCAGTACTCCATAAGTCGACACTAAAAAATGTCGGTGCCAATGATGAAGGCATACCCAACACCACGGTCAGTTCAAGAGCCATATTGCACACAAAGGTACTATGGCGAAGTTCTGTATGACTGTCACGAAACTGAAGGCGATGGAGCAAGGCTGAAGTAGTGTCCTTAGGAAGTGAATGGTGGCCAAAGTGAACACAGGCTGCTGCACGAAGCCAAGCTGGTGAAAGGTTCACAGCCATCGGGAAAGTGGCAGGTAGCGTGAAGTTAAGCTGTCGGAGCAAGAGCCGAAAGTGAACTCCAGGAGGTAACTGAGAAGAGGGACGTGCCCCATACTGGTGATCAAATGAGTCATAGAATGGGTGGCCATGCATGGCAGATAAAGGGCATGCATATCTAGTGAGAAGAAAGTCATGGTGGCAGGACAGCAGTAGTTTGGTAGCTTCTACATACAGACTCTCCACCTCGTTTGTATAAAAGGCACTAGCGGCCAAACACATGTCACAATGGTGGATAGTATTGAGTTGGTGTAAGAGGGATGGATATGCTGATGCATAAATGAAACACCTATAGTCTAGTTTCAAATGGACAAGGGACCGGTACAAATGGTGGAGGGTTGTTCGATCTGCTCCCCAGGAAGTACCACTGAGGATATGTAAGACACAGAGTGACTGCATACAGCAGGCTGCTAGGTAAGATAGATACGTGGGAGGACCAAGAAAGTTTCCTATAGAGCATGAGCCCCAGGAATTTCATAGTTTCAACGAACGGAAGATCAACAGGCCCAAGATGTAAAGATGGTGGAAGAAACAAATTGCGCTGCCAGAAGTTCATACAAACAGTTTTGACATTGTCAAAGCAAACCCACCGAGATGGTCAACTCAGAATGGTGCACTCGAAATCCACACTGTGCAATGCTTAGTAAATTGTGAGACTCTTTGCCACCATACCAGCTATGCATGAATAATATTTTCCATCACCTTGCCAACACAGCTGGTGAGAGAAATGGGGTGGCAGCTATAAGGAAGGTGTTTGTCCTTACAGTGCTTAGGTATGAGTATGACAGTGACATCTGGGAAATGTGCTTTCTGCTCAGATGTGGTTGAATGTATGAAGGAGCAAGTGCTTGCCCACAAAAGAAAGGTGCTTTAATACCTGAATGTGAACAACATCTGCCCCTGGGGTCGAGGATCGGGATGAAGTGAGAGCACAATCTAGTTCTCACATAGTAAAGGCAGAATTGTAGCACTCACTATTCTGAGAAGAGAAGGGTGTTCCTCCGATGGAGGAAGGCAGCAGGGTGATAGTGGGAGGAGCTCAAAATCTCGGCAAAATGACAGCCCAAGGTGTTGGAGACGGCAATAGTGTCCATTAGTGTCTACTATGACATTGTCTGCTACTGTCAGGCTGGAAATTAGGGAATGAACCTCGATACCAGAGAGCCATCAGAGGGTGGCCCACATGACGGAAGAGGGAGTGGAACTGTTAAAAGAACTAGCAAATGAAATCCAGGTAGCTCTTTTGCTATCCCGAGGAACGTGACGACACTGTGCACACTACTTTTTGTAATGAGTGCAGTTTGCCGGCACAGGATGATGGTTAAACGCGTGGAGAGTGCGCCACCACATGCAAATTGCGTTGCAGCATACCTCCGTCCACAAAGGGACTGGGACATAGTGTGGTAAAGAGGAAGTGCGATGAATGGAACATTCTGCGGTGGTAAGGATAATGTTTGTAAGATATTCTACCTGGTCATCAGAACTGAGGAGGTGTTGTTCGTCAAAGTACGCCAGGGAGGAGTAAAGCCTCCAGTCAGCCTTAAAAAGCTGTCATTTGGCTGTGCACGTAGTTGGGGTAGGAGTCAGAAAACAGATAGCACATGGAAAATGGTGCCTCGAGTATGTGTCAGGGAGTACAGACCACTCAAAATGATCGGGAAGCTGGGCAATGCAGAACGATAGGTCCAAATGGGAACAGGTATGCGTGGAGTCTGAAAGGAACGTGGGTGCTCCCTTGTTAAGTAGATGAGGTTAAGTTGACTCAGAAGGTCAGCCAAGAGGGCACGTCTCTGACAGGTTCTGCGAAACCCCAAAGGGGATGGTGTGCACTTCAGTCACCGAGCAGCAGAAAGTGGTGAGGTAGCTGCCCAATAAGCTCGAAGAAGTCCGCCCTGGTGACAATCAAAGGGCGGAGGGATGTAAATGGTACAAAGGGAAAAGGTCATGTGAGGAAAGGAAATGCAGATTGCGACATCTTCAGTTATCCTGGATGAGCAGCATGACTCTTCTCCTCCATGAGGTGGAATGCCCTCCTTGAAGGAGGGGGGAATGTGACAGATCAAAGGGGTCTTGAGCACGCAATTTTGTTTCTTGGAGGACGCTTTTAGGAGCAGCCTAAGTCCTCTTTGTTGGATCGAAGGCCACGAATGTTCCATTGGAGGAGTGTAATGACGGGGAAAGGGGAGAGGGAAAAAATAAAGGAGTGTCACCTCGGTGGCTGCTGAGTGCTAGCCTATGAAGACTCACTGCTACAGGGTGCAGAAGCTGGAGGATCCTGCTCCATGAGATCCACAGAGGTGTTAGCATTCTCCTTCTACCAGTCCACGGAGTCCAGGGGAGAAAAACAGTTGGCAGTGCACACCAGTGACCCAGAGGTCGGTGGGGCAAGTGTATCACATGGCAACACCAGCGAAGAGGATATTCGAGTCAGTGAAGGAGAAGCCGGTTGGCTGGGGAAGACTCAGATGTGTGTTGGCTCGAGGGACGTAGGAAGTCTTCACGGAAGTAGTCCTTCTGTCCTTTACGCCCTGCTGGTTGTGTAATAGCCCTGCTGGTTGTGTAATAGATGACTTCGCCCTGTGAGGTGAAAGTTTGGTGGCTTGTTGCACAGCTGGAGGAGGAGAGGGGGGATGCTACCATGACACTGGACGATTTTGCAACCACGGTGCTGAATTTGAAGTTGCATGTCTGTGTGGCCATGTCCTTCGTGGAGCATGATGTAGCAAGAACAGTACTGTAAGTGGCAGATGGTAGAACACAGGGTTTGCAAATAGCCAATAACTCGCTAGCGACCGGGTAAGGTATTTCTTCCTTTACCCAGATCTCCTGGACAGCCCCCTCATTGAAATACATGGGGCAATCTCGGCAGCCTAGTGTAAATAACACCACGGGAAGAATTCAGAATTTTATGGCTTTCATCACGAACAAGACAGCTGTGAAGGAGTGAAGCAGCAAACAGTTGTGCTTGAGAATCAGAAGCAGTGTCCAAACGCAAAGTGCCATTGCATAAACGAGAGCAGGATTTCACAGGGCCAGCAATTGCATCAACACCTTTCTGAATAAGAAACGGATTTACCATTGCAAAGGACTGACCGTCTTCAGTACATGAAAGCATGAGGAGCAGTGGTGCAGCTGGGAGGGTCTTTAAATCAGGAGCTTCATTCCATTTATGTTTGGTAAATGTTGATTGCGAAGAAGATGATTAGCTTAGTGTGAGAAAATCTCCCATGATTGCCAGTGTC
Organism: Schistocerca piceifrons; assembly: GCF_021461385.2. Taxonomy (NCBI): domain Eukaryota; kingdom Metazoa; phylum Arthropoda; class Insecta; order Orthoptera; family Acrididae; genus Schistocerca; species Schistocerca piceifrons. Next base: position 496,476,180 of record NC_060138.1, on the reverse strand, counting down.
TCCGATTGCATGTTCCTTCTGACTGGGTCTCATCCACCTTTGGTAATTGTTCACATCTCAGGTCACACCTCTTGAACAACTGGCAGAGACACCAATCAGCAACTTGGGAAGGTAGCAGCTCAGGCAATCATCCCTCCCTGGGTGTGATGTGTACCAGGGGGTACATGCGAACACTACCTGTCAACCTGGGGCTGAGAATTACGCGTTACCCAGTCACCTGTTTTATGCATCAGGCTTGACCAAACCCTTTATGTAAGTGTCTTTTAATTAAGCATATCTGCAACTTAATGTGTCTTCTTTCAGTAACAATCTATCTTTTCCTACATTGTTGCTATTCCTACCTAGAGTATAGTGAACGACATTTTTACTGAAAGTAATCTCAGGTCTCTATCACTTTTGGTTTTTATTGCAATTCTTCTCCTTTTCGTTGTGACATTTTCACAAATACTCTCGATTTAGAGAGGTCTATAATGTTTTAACGAATCATAAGAAAATAAAAATATTATAATCATAACATGTAAGCTTTCAGGGCCAGCATCTTCATTAATTAAAACTTCCGGGCTGAATTGCCGTGGTCCATAAATAAAATTGCTTCTCCTTCCTGACGTTTCATTGCCTACTGTGGGCAACATCTTCTGAGGTGAGTCGGCGACTGGCTGCTAGGTGCTGGAGGTCCTGCTTATACAGAGCGCTTAGATGGTGCCACCACTCATCACATGCTTTCGACTTTAGAGCTATCTCTGGCTAGTGCCATTTCTCTCGATTATAGGTAATCGATAGTCACTTCGTTGGTACAGAGTCGACCGCCATATCTTGTCTAGTTTTAATCCTTCTTCTTTTTTATTAAAATTATTTTCATGCTTTTAGATCTCTATAGCTTCTCTATACATGCGGGTATAATAATACGAGGTCCTAGCTATCACGTTTGTCTCACTAAATTTTATTATAGTTTTTGAGAGGTTTCTTGTGGAACTTCAACATATATTTTTTCCAGATATCTTTGAAATAATTATATGACACATTCACTTTGGACCTGACTAATTTGAGAAGAAATTGCACAGCATTACCTATTAATTACATCTCCTCTACATGTTTACTTGAGGCAAACTTTCTAAGTTTGTGGCTTCCTTTTCCATACAATTTCCTGAATCTGTTAAACTAGGTCAATGAAGCCTAGAAGTCAGTAATGTACATGTCACTCACAGTTCTGATGCTCTAGCCTCATAGACCTTCCTCAGTGACAGTTCACTCTCACGAGTAGTTTTAAATCTTCAGAACAGGTTTTCTTTCACACTTTTGTGAGTTTCATTCAGCACATATTTTGTAGTTGTGTAAATCTCTCTTCCATTTATACAATTCACTTTAAGGTTTTAGGAAACGAAAGTGGCTTTGCATGTACTCTCTTTCTTTTAACGAAAAAATTTACTGTTGTTTGCCACTGAAACGATTACTGTAATGTTTTCTTTGGGCTAGAAAGGTACTGTATTTTTGTTTTGCACTTTAATTAGAACAACAATCATCATTTGAACCACAATTCACAGAATTGTCAGAATTATTTTCTGTTTCTTCTAATGTTTCCACAATTTCTAATGAAATTTTCACATCATTCGAATGAACGTCCAATAAATTAATTAATAAATAACACATATGTACTTCAGCAGAAATAGGTGGTTTTGACTACATACGGCATTTTTCATATTTCAGTGTTGAATAATCTTACTGGATTCCACGATACTGTGAAAGTCTGGAGCCTGCACAAAGACATATTACAAAAGCAAATACAAAGAAATTATAAAGAAAATTAATTCAGGATAAAATTCATTCATCAGTTGCAGATAAATTTCATCGTGCTTCATCAATTTTTACAAGTTAATTTGTCATCTTCAGAAGCCTACATGCCTATGCATTTATGTAAAATATAAAAAGTATATTAGAGAAATTTACTTAGAATAGGTTTAGCATATGTCAATATCTCCTGCACAGAAGCCTAATGCCATGGTATGTCCAGAAATGTACATATTGTATGTGATTATTTTAAACACTGATAGACAATTTACGGTAATTGTATCACATTTATGGATGTGTTGTGCTAGCAGCAAGGAACATATACAACAGGATATATTAAAGAAATATAACCAAGGCATATGAAGAAATTATATGTAATATATTTGAAAAAAACATGACACATAGCTCTAATACATGATAGGAATGGACTAATTTTCACATTTTGTAAGAGATGATATGCATTCAAAACAGTGTGTGTGTTTTTAATGAACGTTGATCATTCAGCAAATCTTTTGAATTTAGTTGAGGATGTTTATATATTCCAAATTCTAAAAGTTTTATTTTGTAACCCCCATCAACTATACAGGGTGGAGAAAAATTGTCATGAAATTTTAACCTTGGATAGCTGATACCAGTAGGAACCAAAATTACTAATGTTGTGTAGGTCAAGAAAGCACAATTCTTAAACTACAGAAACTTGACACCACACACTCTCATTGGCCACAGGATTGCCCTGTTGCCGAATGCTCTGGACAATGCATGACCGTGAATGCCTGCCAGAGATTGCAATGCATCCAAGATGGCCCGCACGCTCGGTGGTAGCTCGCCAGCCTTCCACTCTGCAGGCAAATCCACCAGGGTCTTGACACATCCATTGTAGTTTCATGATAAGACTAACTGGGAACAAACCCGTCAACAGCTGTTAGTTCGCATGCAGAAAGTCTTTTACAAATTTTGTCAGACCTGAAAACAGTCTTTTTTGTAGCTAGGCCATTGTTTACTTAAGTCAGGTGCTCAAACTGGCGACACACTGATGCGACACAAGCTCGGTAACGTCGAACGGCGTTTTGCTGAACTCTTTCACGGATTCATGGCATTGCCCTGATTGGCAGCATGCTGAATGTGATCCATTAATCCCTCTTCATTTCTAGGTGGTTCGCGTCCAGGTGAGTGAACTAGAACCTTGAAGAATCCCCACAGGAAAAAGTCCGGTGTGAGGTCTGGTGATCATATGGGGGCCATGTCCTACGAGCACCTCTGCCAATTACTTGGCCATCGAAGAGTTCATTTAAATATCTGTGCGCAGCATGACTGTTATGTGTGGGCGCCGCATCATACTGCAACGAAGCCAATGTCTAGGGGGACATCTTCCAGCAGGGCGGGAAGAGTTCCTTGCAAAAAGTGCAGGTAATTTTCCCCGGTAAGTCGAGGAGGTAGATGGATTGGCCCACTCATATGATCACCCACAATGCCTGCCCAAATGTTGAATGAAAATCTTCCTGGTGTCTGTGGATGTAGGTGGCTTGAGGATTTTCCCTTACCCAGTAATGAATGTTTTGAGTGTTGTAAAAGCCCTCCCGATGGAAGGTGCACTCGTCGGTAGAAAACACAATGGTGGGGAAGTCAGGATCTCCTGCAACGTGTCACAGAAACCACTGGCAAAACTTTAACTTGTGTTCATAGTCCACCACAGGATTTAGGTCTTGGACAGGATTGAAACTAAATGGATGCTGGCCATCATCCCTCAAAACCTCCCAGGCTAACCGATGAGTGTCCCCATGTTGTGTCCAACTGCTTGAGTACTTGTTGTAGGTGCTTTCTTGAAATGCTTTAGAACAGTCTCTTCAAATGCAACAGCCCATCATGTTCGAGGTCTTCCAGCATCACCACGATATCCCGCTAACGGGCATGTTTCACCAAGTCGCCAGTGAATTGCTGTAAATGTTTGTGGGTGTGGGTGGCGTCTTGCTGGGTACTGTTCCTCATACGACCATCGAGCTTCATGCACATTACCATCGGTTAGTCCATAAACAAAAACCTTATCTCGCTCTTCAAATGAATACTGTGCCACCGTGCATATTGCATGAATAAATCACAGGTGGTGTGTGCGTGTTCTGAAGCGAAGCTTAGGTGTGAAAGCCTTTGACGTGAGGTGGAGACAAACAACAAGACCTATTCAACACGTGTTCTTATCACATTGGGGCAGTGACAGGGCGAGGGACATTTGTATGTGTGAACCGACAACCATAGCACTGCCCGTCAACTGACGATCAGCAACGGGGTAATCGCACAGTCAATCAGAGCGTGTGGCACCAAGTTTCCGTAGTTTAAAACTGGTGTGTTGTCAACCTACACATTACTAATTTTGGTTCCTGCTGGCATCAGCTTTCCTGGGTAAAAATTTCATGACACAATTTTTCTCCACCCTGTATGTAAAATTTCCATGCTAAGCAAGGGTGGAGGCAGAAGTGTTTGGTCCTCGGTTTTGAGACATTCTGTAAAAGTTGACTTATATTAATTCTTTTTCAAACCTGGATAAAATACAATGTAATATATGTCTGTGTTTTTATATAGGACAGACAGGGAGGGCATTCAACACCCTCTTTCGTGAACACTTTTTCAACAAAGATTTCGAGAATTTATATAAGTCAACTTTTGCAGAAGACAAAGAAACACGTCCCCCTCAAACCTTGCTTAACATGAATATTTTACATATAGTGGACAAGGGCTTCAAAATGAACCTTGTAGAAGAATTTGAAATATATAGAATTTCTCACCTAAATTCAAAAGATTTGTTGAATAATCAACCTGCATTAAAAAAAAAAAGACACTGTTTTGATTACACATCATCATCTCTTACATAATGTAAAAATTAGCTCATTCCCATAATATATTAGAACTATGTGTCGTCTTTTTCAAGTGTACCTTGATTATATTTTTGATACATTTTGCTTGCTGCTAGCACAGCAGATTCTGTTCCTATAAATTTTCAGTCAGTGTTTAAAATAATCACATACAATATGTACATTTCTGGACATGCTGTGGCACAATGCTTCTGTGAAGAAGATATCAACATCCGCTAAATCAATACTAACAAGCGAAACTCCCTATTGCACCCCCCTCAGATTTAGTGGTAAAATGGTCCAGTGGATAGCCCATCACAAACTGAACACAGATCAAATGTAAAAATAGGAAGAAGGTGTACTGATCTGTGAAAAAAGAAACAAAATAGAAACAGTGAATGATCCAAGTTCAAGATGCGCAACATGGAGTGATTTACAAGAGTGATAGCTTCATGGTTGTGTGGTCATGGTGTAGGAGTGCAAAATGGGAGATCCATGTTCAACGCTCCCTCGCCCTTCCCAAACACAAAATTATGAACTTTCCATCTCATTATCATTGTACGTAAATGTGATGAACAGTGAGAGCAGATGTTGATGCTGAATAGACTTCTCACAGAAATGATAACAACAAATAAATGGGTGTGAACAATGCCACAACAAAGGAATTCACGAGTCAAAACTTCCAAAACGGAATGCAAGAGTCATAACATGGTACTTCAACTGGATGTCCCTTCCTTACACCCTGCTGTTACAAACATAGATACATATATATAGGACACGAGGGAGATTTGAACATGGGTCTCCCACTTCGCAGTCAAACACCGTGACCACAACATAACCATGACACTGTACCTATTCAACTTCACTCGATACTGCACATCTTAAGCTTGGGTCATTCACTGTTTCTATTTTGCTTCTTTGTTTTCACAGTTAAGTGTACCTTCCTCCTGTTTTCATGTTTGATCTGTGTCTCCTTTTTGACAGGGTAAACACTAGGCCATCTTACCACTAAATCGGAGAGGCGGATTCAATGGAGTTAACCTTGTAAATAAGTTTCTGTAATATACCTTTTACACTTCACATAAAAATATGGTCAAGGTCTAGAACTTTATAATATCCTTATGTTGTAGGCTTCTGAAAATGCCAAATTAATTTGTTGAAAATGGTAAATCATAATACAATCTATTTGCAACTCATGACTGAATTTTATCCAGAAAAAATAATACTACAGTTGCTGAAAATTACAGCCATGAATAAGATAATAAAATTAACTCAGTTTTAACTCCACTGGTAACACTTGGTGATATTGCAAACAGCTGCTAATTATTATGGATAATAAATGAGTTGCAATTCAAGCGAATAGTAACTGTGAACAATTGTGTCAGAGAAACTATCAACAGAAATTGAATATGTTTTACACACTACAATCACATTGTGCCATGTTAGCTGTTTACCAGCGCTGCATTAACCAAGGCTATGCACCTGATATGTTGCTCATACGCTGTCTGCTTGTAGCTACTGTAGGGATGCATAGTTCTCTAGGTGCCTGGAAAACCCTGAATTTGGTAATTTTCAGTGTTCTTTCAAAAAATACTTGCAGTGTGTCTTAGCAGCTAAAATTTTGACATGTCAGATTGGAGCAGTCCCTTGTTACACATGCTTATATGCAAAAGACTAAACCAGAAGGTTTAAAGTTTACTGAAAGTGTGCATCAGCTTATTAATCAGATAAAAATTGTCAGAAAATGTGCCTTTTTTCTGATAGCGCATATTTAAACAGGAGCAAGAAATGGAAAAAAAACTGCAAGATCTCACTGAAAAATATATTGGCATGTAAATTATAAGGCCTAGTCTAAGCACATCTTATGACAATACTGAGTTTGTTAATTATGTACTACTGTGACTTTCCTAATGATTATTGTTAGTTATGTAATAATATATGCTTGAAAATTTCGTTTTTTAAAATATTAGAGATCATTGTCATCTACATTTACATCTACTCTCTGCAAAACCACTGTGAGGTGCATGGCAGAGGGTACATACCGTTGTACCAGTTATTAGGG